>NW_009944826.1:43000-62043 GCF_000696875.1 Nestor notabilis
AGAAGGCACCATTCAGAGATGAGCTTAATGTTACACTAGGGAGGCTAAAAATCATGAGTGTTGATAAAACTATTAGCTATGACCTTTCAGGCTTGTAATGCTCTGAAGGATTGCCTTGATGTTACCTTCCTTCTGCTACCTCTGAGTAGATACAGTAAACAGATCAGAATCCTAAGAGAGTATTTTTGGTGTTTTGTTGTTTGATTCTCCTTACATAAAATTAATAGTTGATAGAGGTAAGATAAACTCATGTTGAAGACTTCAGAAAGAGCCTGTGTATCCTGAATTTTGTAGTTAAAGCCAGAGGATATTACTGGACATTTTGGGTCGTTGTCAAGAGACCGAAAGATGTGTGGACATTGTAATCAAGTTAGACTACAGACACAAGTGTACATTTACAGTTGTATTTGTGTTTTTGTGATGCTCTGAGCTTACCTGTATAGCAGGCTGTGCTTAATTGGTATTGAATTCTGTTCATCATAAACAGTGCTTTGTTGTTTAGTGCTTTTCCTCCGACCTTTTGATTTTTGATAGTCCTCTGAAAGGACTATAGCATTCTTCTGTATGAAATCTTGCAACTCAGTGGGAGGATTGTTGTTGAACAAAACAAAATGTTAATCAAATACAAACTATTGATTCGACTTTTTTATTGCTGACATTTTAAAACAGAGAAGAGAGATGAGGTGGTATATTATGACACTTACGAAAGTATGGAAGCCATGCTTGAAAAAGAGGATACGGCAACATCTATATACTTGCAAAAAGAAGAGCTGCAAAAGTTACAACAAAAAATCCGCCAGCTGGAAGCAAGACGTGGACGTATTTCAGCCAAGAAAGCCTACCTCAGAAACAAGAAGGTATTATTAAATTGCAAATTTCTAGCATAATTATCAAATTTAATAAAACTTCAAAAGGTTTCATTTCAGGTAAAAATTACAGTCTACTGGAATTTTCATGGATTATATTTACCACTTAGTAGACATCGTTTTACAGAGTATTAAGCATAGTAGCATGTGTTATTACACTGATATTTAAGATTCAGTTTACCTTTTAGTTTTAAAGGAACCTTTAATTACTTCAAAGGCAACAAATAAACTTGTTTCTATTGACTAATGAGTACTTTCATGTGGAAAGTACATGCTAGGATGCATGTTTCTACAGAGAGTAGTTTTATGTATATTTGCAGAAGAGAATTTTCAAGGATGTTTTCTCACTAATGAGTTCTATTTTCATTTTCTCACCTCATCCTTTTAAACTTGCATCGTGCGTCATTGATACTCTGTGTTCAGCAGATATATATGAAATATGGTGTCTATTCTTAATTTGTAAAACAAGGTGTGCTGCTTGGGACCACATTTTCATGCGTTACATGACTGGGATGTTGTGCAGAAAATCGTTTTAATATAGCTAATGTTTTGAAATTGTGTATCATATAGATGTAAATATGTTCGTTTTCTTTTTTCCAGAATTACTTATCTATTGTTCCCTAGCAGTTTGTGGTTACAGCAATGTCATAGAATCATAGGTTAGGGTTGGATCATGTAGTTCCAACCCCTTTGCCATGGTCAGGGACACCTCACACTAGACCATGTCACCCAAGGCTCTGTCTAGCCTGGCCTTGAACACTGCCAGGGATGGAGCATTCACCACTTCTTTGGTCAACATGTTCCAGTGCCTCACCACCCTCACAGGAAAGAACTTCTACTTATACCTGACCGAAATCTCCTCTGTTTAAGTTTAAATCCATTACCCTTTGTCCTGTCACTACAGTCCCTAATGAAGAGTCCCTCTCCAACATCCTTGTAGGCCCCCTTCATATACTAGAAGACTGCTGTAAGGTCTCCACGCAGCCTTCTGTTCTCCAGGCCAAACAGTTCACATTTTCTGAGCCTGTCTTCATATGGGAGGTGCTCCAGCCCCCTCATCATCCTTGTGGCCTCCTATGGACTTGCATTATTAATAAGCAAGAGAGCTTCTTGAGTAGAATAGATCAAAGGTTTGAGGGAGCATTGTAAAACTTGTTATGAAATAGGTATACTATAGGTTATACTATAACCTATATGGTTATGCAGAAGTCTCAGTTGAGACTTTATTGTAGATTGGGGTCAGGGATTGGTGTAGTTCTGTGTTCTCAGTCATGTGTCTTGATGTAGGAGATGACCCCTTTACACAAACATTTCTAGTAGGTTGAGGGTAAAGCCTTTAGGTTTTACCTCCCCTTCATAATTAATATAACCTATTTCTGTACTTGAATGTGAAGCATAACAGCAAACAAAACACTAGTTGATACATCTTATTTTGGATTCTTTTATATTTCTCCAATCACTGTCCTGTCTCTAATGGACACATTATAGAGAAGACTGCAAATAAATCATCATAAAATAAATGTCTCTTGTTAGTCAGTTATGGGAAGTAGCTTGCTCAGTCACTGAGTTTCTTTTATGTGAGTTTGTAAAAAGAAAAATTACCAAGAAGTTGGGCTTTTTGGTATTTTAAGGAATAGATCCTATCATGCTATGCTAATTAACGTAGACTACATTATAATAGTTACGTTCTTTATTCCTGAAGATGAAAAGCCACTGCTGACATCTTTCAGAGTAGACGACCCTGTTTCAGAGCAACAGCCTGGTTGCTGTTCCTTGCTTAATTTTGAGAGGTATCTAGTTAAGAAGCAATCTGAAGCAGGAATAGAGATTTTTTAGCATGCCTTCTTATCTGTATAGTGAACTAGTCACCTTTGATTGGCTTATTTGTTTCAAAGTTATGCTGTGATAAAATACCTTGTTTAAACTGAAGTAATTAGTTCTACACTGTAACATTAGTTGCAGCTTGTGCACTGAGACATGATACAAAGTCATATATGGCAGTATTGATCATCTGGGTCTGTATGTGGGAGTAACATAGTCATATCTGCTCAACATTGTGCTGGAAGAACATGGGTATACTGTTTTCAGGACCTGAGGTAATGTCTTCGCATGGAACTTCACTGCTGGACATCACAGTGTGGGCATCACAGCACTCTCACAACTAGTTCCAGCTCTGCTGATTTTACTGTTCAACATAGCATTATCTGCAACTGAGCGCTGCAGTGAGACACTTAGCTTTCAACTTCTAAAGAAATCACAGATTAGAATAATGCATATTTTAATTTGCAGGGGGAAATCAAAGATTTTTATTTGAGCAAAAAGAATAGCCAGAATTTATTGTTACACCATTTGGTGGTACTTGTTGGGCGGAAAAAAACACAGTCATTTTGATGGATATTTGTTAGAGATGTTTTCTGTAGCTGCACTTACTATTGCCAAGAAATGCAGAGCTCTGCTAAGTTTACTAGTAATTACTTGAAAATCAACTCTTGTGGCTTTGATTCAAACATAAACAAGCTTTTATCTTGAGTGAGCATTCTAGTCATGTTGCAAAACATTGTTAATAAACACTATTTATAGTGCCTGGGATGCAGATAGTTGTGCTTTACAAAACTGGGAGGAAAAAAGGGTTCTTGCTCTGAAATGCTTGTAGTTTAAGATAAGAACAAAGATACAGATGGGATGCAAAAGCAGACTCTAGATAGTGACAATGAGCACGGTGATGACTGAATGCTAAGAGGAAAAAAGAATGAGGGTGCATTTGGAAAGTATATATCGTGGTAAAATTCTCTATGTCTGTCTCAGTTAAGAAACATTCATTGTTGAACTGTGATGAGTCTACTTAATACTTTTCAAATTCTGTTCCTGATCATGCTTTTTTTCCCCAAAGTATCTTAAAACAGATCTGTAAACAAGTGTTCTGTTTTGGACTGGGTTGGTGAGGTTTTTCTGTTTTTTCTCTTCCCTCTCTCCCCCCCCCACCTTTTTTTTGTTGTTCTGTTTGTTGGTTTGGTTTTGGTCGTTGGTTTTTTGTGTTTTGTTTTTTTTTTTTTTTAACCTTGTCAGTTTTGCATTGTAAAAACAAAGCAAGCCGTGCACCAAGTAGTGTATATCACAGACTTGTGATATACTTAGAAATTACAGTTCTTGCTTGTTACTAGGGTTTTGGCAAGTGCAGATTGCCCTAGGAGAATGCCTTCTTTGTAGCACAGATACCATCATTAAGAAAACAATAGGAAATAATTCTCTATCATCAGTTTGTATTTTTTGGTTGTTTTATCATCTGAGTATTCAAAAACATTTTCAGTTAAGATAATGCAGTGAAACAAAATCAATTACTCTGTGTCGAGTAAGAGTGTGTGTAATACAAATGTAAACTTCTGTGACTCCAGTCTTTATTAATTTTGTTTTTCAGAAATTCCTTCCCTGGTTTTGCAATTGATGCTTTAATTTTGTAATGATGATGTCAAATAATTGTATCAAACCTTTATTTAGAAATATTTGCTAAAGGCTTGTTAAAAAGCTCATTCAGTTGTGATTCTGAATAATTGAGCCAGCATTTTTTAAATATATGCTTTTAGAGAGGTTGATGTTCCTTCGCCATACTACGATGAGTATAAACTCTTGATTCTCATAATCTTTTATACAAACCTATTTGCATTTTTTAAGCAATTGTTTCCTGATGTTCTTTTGTGTTGATGACAGCGAGTTAGTTATTACAAAATGGGGTTGTAATAGTGATCTCACTACTTATTTCTTGAAAGCTAGTTACAGATTTTTTCATGCAGGATATTGCTATTGTTATCCCAGTCTACCCCCTGCTGGCTGTACAGTAGTATTAATTAGGTTACTATGTGGAACAAGCAGCTGGGGTTTTTTAGGGAGTTACATTTGTAGAAAAGAGTTAGGGTAAAAATTATCGTATAAAAGGTGTCTAGAGAAATATATTTGAAAAAAATAGTTGCGGAGAAGTTGAATTATTTCACATCCAGGAAAGGTATTCCTTATTGTGAGCAGACTGGGAGAAACAACTGGTCAGTGAAGCTGGGGTATGTTCATAATATGTGCTTTGATCTAGGAAATTTCTGAATGTGCAGGTGTGTCCATTTAATAGGACCCCTTCACTACTTTTCAAACCCATAGTTTAAAGCATAGCTCATGCCAAAACAGATAGACGCAGTGACAGCTGGTATAGGGTTATTTGGTATGCTTTCATATTATTCTTACTATGACTACTTTAACAGCAACTTAATGGGATAACTACACAGAAGGCCTATAGTATAGTAAAATTCTGCACATACTGAGCTTACTAAATGCTTAACTTGGGTCATTTTCAATCTGAAAGCAGGGCTTGCTGGAACTAGTTAAATATAATACTAATGCAGATCTCTTCTATGTACCTTACATGTTACTAGTCTTAAACATTAAGCTTATCCAGTGATGAGGGTTTAAATGGTTCCTCCGCTCTCCCTTTTGTGTTTTCAATAGATGTAAAATTTGCAAATATGAAATTGGTTAAAAGATTAAAAGAGAAATTAACATTATTATTCTTGATGCTGTCTCAATTACATATATACTCCATGTTTCTTGGAGTGTGGCTCTCACTGGACATAATGCTCCTGCTTTCCCAATGCTGAGAATGAAGGAAAAGCACTTCATCTATGCAACAGGCTGTATTCCTGCTTACTTAGTCGATTATGATGCTTTATATATATATAATTTTTTTTTTTTGCCTGAGTTAGTTGGTTTATGTTCAACTTGTGATCTGCCATAAACATTCAGATAATTTTCTTTAATGCTGCCACCTGGCTGGGTTTTTCCTTCATCCTTGTTTGCAGACACTTAAATCTTGTCTACAAGTATAACCTTGTATTTGTCTCTATGAAATTACCACCTTTTTTTTTTTTTTTGACCATTTCTGTAATTAGTTAAGATGATTCAGATTTCTAATCCTGTGCTGTAATGTTTTTAATCCCTCCTAGTCTTTTGTATTATTTCAAGTGCTAGAGATCGAATTATGTTAAAGCAGGTTGCTTATTAGTACAAAGTCAGCATCAGATATGTTTGTTTTGGTTTTTCCTCTCTATTTGTGCTTAAAATAGCTTTCATTATTGCTCTTCATCAGAAAGATTTAAATACTGGTTCTAAAGAGAAAATATTTCATAAAAGTCTGCCTCCCAAGTATTTGTGAGTCAAAAAACCCCAAACCAAACCTAATACGCATTTTCTCATTATTTTATAATACTTTTTTTGTATCTCGTAACATAATGTTCCTCATTGTTTTAGAAGACAGTTGAACTTAGCACATAAATAGGGAATAAATTATAAAGATAAATCAGTGTTACTATTATGAAAAGTCTTTCAGATTCTCTAACAATATTCTGAAGCTATTGCTGTGTCTTTGAAATGCATTGACTTTTCCAGCTGTATTAAGTAAACTCTTTTCATCATGCAAAAAACCCAAACTCCACAAATATAAAACACAGCAGTGTTTAGCTATACGTATACATCTCTGATCAAGCTGGGACAGTATTTCCCAGAAACTTACGCTCCTTTTTTGTTTCCTATATATGGTAGCAACCTAGATGGTCTTATTATTCAGCAACTGTCATGGTTTAAGCCCAGACAGTAACTCAGAACCACACAGCTGTGCGCCCACCCCTTCCCTTGCACCCCGGCTCCTGGCGAGGTGGGGAGAAGAATTGAAAGAATGTAAACCCCACGGATTGAGATAAGAACAGTCCAATAACTAAAGTGTAATATAAAACTATTACTACTACTACTAATAATAATGATAAGGGAAATAACAAGGGGAGAGGTTATAAAACTGAAGACGAAAAAACCAATAAACACAAGTGATGCACAGTGCAATTGCTCACCTTCCACTGACCAATGCCCAGCCTGATCGAGCAGTGATCTGGGCCTTCCGTGCAACTTCCCCCAGTTTCTATACTGGGCATAATGTGCTGTGGTATGGAATACCCCTTTGGTTAGTTTGGGTCAGGTGTCCTGTCTCTGCTTCCTCTTGGCTTCTTGTGCCCCTCACTGGCAGAGCATGAGAGACTAAAAAGTCCTTGATTGGGGCAAGCATTACTTAGCAACAGCTAAAACATCGGTGTGTTGTCAGCATTGTTCTCAGAGTAAAGCTGAAACACAGCACTGCACCAGCTGCTAGGAAGGAGAAAAATAACTGTTATATCTGAACCCAGGATAGAAACATTCAGGACAGCACAATATTTCTGTCTTATATAGGAACACTGGCTACCCACCTATGTGATCACAGTGTGTCCGACATTCAGGAGAATGTCGGGTTTTGTGCATTTTCAAATGTCCAAAATGTGATTTATTTTTTTTTTATTTTATTTTTTTTTAACTCTCCCTTCCTTGTTTTTTGTTTTTCTGCAACCACTGTAGTATATTGTTTCATGGCTGATAATTCTATCAACTACCCCAAGCCATGCTTTCAGTGGCAAAGCTCTTGTCTGGTTCCACCCAGTAAGTCAAGCTGAGTGATGCCTAGGAAGGCTATCATTTTAGTGTTATAGCTGCAGCTGCATTCCAAACTTCTTCCTTAATACTGTCCCCTCTTAGACACCCATGAGATCTGCTTCTAGCTAGACTATCTGAATTTGTTCTGGTTCTGTTTGGTGTTCATACTAGGCATAATCTCATTGCCCATACTGTCTGATTTCCTGGGCCTCAGTATTCTTTGTTCGAGCTTTCAAGTTCTCAGAGTCTTGTCACTACTCCAAATTCCTATTTACATGCTTGTTCTTTGTACCTGACACATAATTCAGTTCTTTTTATTATCTACCTGAAGTTTGAGTGTCATCCTGTTTCTTGCAGGCAATGCAATAAATACCTTTTTTTTTTTTTTTTTTTAAACAGATGTTAGAGATGTGAACTTTATGAACCTGCTTTTGCAGGCATAAAATTTTAACAACTTTATTAGTGCTTGTGCTTGCAGATTGTACACGCAAAAGAATAACTGACATTTGTAAATGAGAAGCTGTCCTGTTGCATAAACAAATATGTAGTATGTTTGAGTTAGTTATTATCTATTTATACAAGTACATGGAGTTACATAGGGGTTTAGGAAGTATTTGACAAATTGGTGTTTGCTGCTACTTTTATACTGGTATTGTAGAATAGACTTTTCAAGCAGCTGTTACTTGTGTATGGGTTTTTGACAGTTAAAAGTAATAGGTTTGAGTTTGGCTTGCTTTTGTTTTAATTTTTTTGTTTTATGGTAAGTTAAATTATCTTGCTTGAATTAGCTCATTTGAGGTAGCACTAAGAATTAGAAAAATAAAAATTACAAAGCCTATTTGGTAAGTATATTATATCTAGTAAATCAATACTATAAATTCATATTTTATCTGTAACATTTTATGTCTCTACAGGAGATCTGTATCGCAAAGCATAATGAAAAGATCCAGCAGCGTCACCAGAGTGAGGAAGAATACAAAATGCACCATACTGTTCAGCTAGTAAGTTTGAGTTTTCTGCTGTTGAGTTTAGCCTTTAGTTAATAGCTTGTGTTCCTCATTATACATTAATTAGGAGAGTATTCACAGTGATAGCTGTTTTAAAAAGATAATGTGTGTCCCTGACGTTTGCACCATGGATTTCTGTATCATAGTATGCTAGTAAGTGGGAGTATAATAGCGCTGTTAGGATGACATTGAACCCAAGCGAATAAAAAAGTTCTTTAATGGTAGGTTCATAGTCTAAGTGATGACTGCTAGGGTTAGGTTGCATGCAGTTTATCACATGCACATAGGTGATTCTGGACATCTCCAAGTACAGTGTCAGGTATGCTGAGTAAGAAAACCATACACATCGATTCTTGAGTCTTAATAAGCTTATTTATTACTTTCTTCTTTCTACAAAACAATTCACTTGAAGAGTATTGCATAAAGATGTAGTTGCAGCTGTATGCTACCCAGTTCTCTGCACCGTCTCATCGCTGAGAATAGGCTAGCTAGTCTTAACTCTCGTGCTGAACATAATAGATTTATCTTAAAGAATACTCAAATTCTGGCCTAGGTGTTGGGAGCTGATATAATATCAATATTTAAAAAAGATCACTGACAAAGATGCATTGAAATCCAAGTCTCCTTAATTCAGGCTTTGATTAGATTAGTGAAAGTGATTCTGTTTCATCCTTATACATTTTTAACATTGATACATTTATCCTGGAAGTCAGCTGCATAATTTATTGTATGAAAAGGCTACTTGTGAAAAGATCATAGGTATTGGCATACTCTTTTGGAAACTTAAGAATTTTTATTTATTTTTCTTTTCAGTACTTGGAGTACAGTAAAGAACTTTGCTGTGTAGATTGTTGTTCATTTATCACTTTTAAAAATAAGACTCGACAAAGCTAAAGATTTTATTGTCTTTCAAACATTTTTTTTTTCCTATTGACTTCATGGAATTGTCTGCTTGCATTATATGAAGAACCTTAAGCTGTATTTTTGGTCTTTTTGTCTGTTAATAATTTGACTGAAAGTTTCTACTGTTACTCTAAAATAGGTTTTCAGCCAGTTTCATGGTTTCATGAAGAATTTTGAATAGGTAACCTCAGGGGTGCCCAGACCTGAAACCAAATAAAAAATGCAATTTCTCTATTCTTATTTATAAACAAAACCAAACACAATCAAACAACAAGCAAAAAACCAAACCCCCAAAAGAAACAAACCAACCGACCCCCTTGAGTTTGAGACTGCTTCAGGAAAAGTTTGATCAGATTGTGTATGGAACATTGAAGTGTGGTGATAGAACTATCCTTTCTTCTTGGTACAATCTTTCTTTATGCTTCTGTTTTAACTTCTCTGCCCCATTGCTGTTATTTTCTTTTCACTATATGCTTCTATTTCTCTTCACCTTTTCATGTTTCCTATCCTTACTATTTTCAGACATGTTCTCCTCTTCCTGACCCTGATGTATCTATATTTACTTCCTTCCAAATAATAGGGTTGGCTCTTTATGAAGGATACCAGGCCACTAGCTTACTTCTGAAAGTGGCAGGCAGGCAGACATTGCTTTTGTGTTGACTTAATGACAATACAAGCTTACGAAAGTGATCAGATTTTTTAATTATGATGATGAAGATGAGCTTTTAAAAGTATTACTGAATGTTGTGAGTAATTTAAGAATTAAAGCTGCTGTTTCTGCTTAAAGTTTATTCTGTAGACTCACCTGCTCTATCACTTTTCCTGGTAACTTCTGAACTTACATAGAGTGACTTTTGCCATTTGACAACAAGCACTGACTTTCAGTAAATGTGACTGAACAGTAGTATTATGTTTCAAAGATGTAGAAACTTTGCTGAAGTTTTGTGAAAATGCATGACTTGTTAAAGGAGGTAGACCCAAATGTGTGTTTTCACTGAGGTAAGTTCCCTCAAGAAGAAATAATTGTGTTAGGAAGAAAAAATTGCAAGGAAGAGCTTCAACCATTTATTGGAGTAAGATTACAGAAAAATGAAGCTGGATTAAATAATGACAGCTTAAGTAAATTCTAATGAAAATATTACCTTATTTCCTCAGGATTGGGTTCAAAACTTTGTGGCAGTGAGTTCTGTGACTTCTTGCACTGTGAAAATTCTAATATGATATTCTAACATAAAAGGGCAACCTTGCACTTTGGGCTGTCATTTTGTTCTTGGAATGAGAGAAAATGGGTACTGGTTTGTTGTCTGGCTAATTTATGCCATTTTTAATCTAAGTGGTCTTTTTTCAGTATAATATTCTGTCACATCTCTAGTTGTTTCTCATCTGCAAGGTAACAAATCTTCAAGTACTCCAATTCCAGTTGGAAATTTTTCTTTACAGAGCTTTTCATGTCTTTGAAATTGTAAAACATGAAACGCGTAATATTTTGTAAGGGGAAGACACAAAGACCAAGGTTTTGAAGTTCAGAAAATGTGTTTATTTAAGAAGTAGATTGATAGGTAATTCTTAACAATTAGTAGAAGTGTTCTTTTAATTCATTTTTTTAGTGATGCTAAACATAGCATTGGATGTAATATTTACATGCTTTCCATGTATTTCCTTAGAAGCGAGATCAATTACAAGAAGAAGAGGAAAGAAAGAGCTCCTGGGTTAGTCAGGAACGACAGAAAACACTGGACAGACTTCGCACGTTTAAACAGGTAATAGAAGAGTTATTCTTTTACACCAGTTCCTTTTGCAGAAGTAATTTTCACTTATTCCACTCATTCACTAAACTATGCAATTAGCTATTCTTTTTCATTGTGCGGTTAACTGTTCTTTAGAAAACTTACAAGAAAATATGGCATTGGTGGTAACGAGTATCTACGCCTTGCAACAAGACACTTAGCAAACTTTCCTAAAAGAAGTATAATCTAAAGGTATTTCCCACTACCACTGATTGCTAGAATACCTGCCAATACTTGGTCCTTCCTACTGCAACAGAAGTATCAGAAAATGGGTAGAAGGTAGAATGAAGGGGAATGAATAATGAAAGGGATTAAAGTGCAATAAAATAGAGATTGTATTAATTGATGAAGACTTTTTTTGGTTTTGCTGAATACATTAGAAAAATATAGGTAGGAGAAGTTTTTATACTTAGCAGTACTTTGCTCAGCAGTATGATCTTTGTATCCTTATTGTTTGCAAGGCTTTTGAATTGCATAGCTTCTGTAAATTAGAGCAGTTGTTAATGAGTGGACTTTATATATAAGCGTATTTATATTGTTACGATCTCTATTGCTATAGGCCTACCACAATTGTTTGTGAAAGGTATTAGAACTGTCTTTCAGAAGCAGCTTAGAAGGAGCTATGGATGAAACTAATATGAAAAGACAGATATTGAGGCAGCAATTTAGTTCTTAAAATACTTCGTAAAGTCTCCAAATGTTTCATGTTTTCAAGAGATAAATTTTTAGGCAGTATGCTTCACATCTAAGGCCAGTGTATAGGGTCAGAGAGGACTTCGTTGCAGAGGGAGCCATTGGCCAGTTTTAGAAGAGGAAAGCAATAGGGATTTTAATTTTAGTTTTCAGAAAAAATAGTTCTGAGTGTACATCCTGGTTCTTAGTGAAATCCTGATTCTAACCCATGTATATCCCACACCAGTCATGTAAATTGTGGCTTAACCAAGAATAAAAATTAAGAAAACGGATCATTTTTGCATAAAGGTGAGGATATATTTGTTTCGGTTTTACATTAAGAGCAAAATGCATGAAAATAGCAGATGACTTCTACTTGTCAGAAAGGCAAACTCCAACAACTTAGAATCTAGAACAGTACTTGCATATTAGTCACATACTTCTCTAACTGTCAATAACTTATCCACTTTAGCGGTACCCTGGGCAAGTAATACTTAAATCAACCAGACTACGGCTAGCTCATGCAAGAAGAAAATGTGCAGCCAGCTCAGTGTCCTGTGTTGATCAGCCTCAATCTTTGCCAGCAACCATACAAATCAAAGAGAAAAGTGAAGAGGTGGAATCAGAAAATGCAGTTCAGCCTTTGCAAGCGCAAGAATTCACAAGCTTAGAACAACTTCAAGATACCTCGTTACCTCCTGATGGTCTTAACTCTGAACTGCCTCCTGTTAGTATTTCTTCACTCACCAGTAATGAGCTTGAACCAGAGATTATTACTGTGGTACCACTTCCACCCCCTTTGCCTCCTCCACCACCTCCACCTCCACCTTTGCCCTCCAAGGAAGATGCTGCTGCAAAACCCTTGGAGAAAAGTGACAGCTTTGTTAAACGTCAGAGTGAGGAGAAGGGAGTCCAGCACTCTTCTGGTGTCCCACCAGCATATCTGTTTGACAGCAGTCAGCTAGTCAGTGCCAAGAAGAAGCTTAAGAAGACTGGTGATCTAGAGGGTTTACAGAGGAGGAGAGGTAATGTTATATTTCTGTGTATTTACTTGTAATGAACATTAGTTCTTTCTTCTGAACTTCTCTGTAGAAAATTGTATGCAGTGATTTACTGATAGTTATTAATGGGAAAGTCATTAGATCCTTTTCAGCTGACAGATGTTGGCAACTCAAACGAAAGATAGGACTTCTAGGACAGGGTGCTGTATACTTGTTTATTTAGACAGAACACACTTGGGAAACTGACTTTACAATATACCATGTTAGACTAGCTAGAACATGGACTTAAACATTGTCTAAAAGAATCCTTTCCTATATAGCTTACAGCCAGCTCTTACAAATACTGTATGCTTCACCTGAGGTGGCAGTGTTTTTTAGTAAGAGAATTTTATGTAGTTCATGACCTAGTAAATGAATACTTATCTTGGGACACAGGAAACCTTGAGAATGGTTTCTTCAAAGTTTTCTTCAAAATTTCCTATAAAAATCTACAAACTCCCAAGTACCCTTGAGGACTGAGTAACAATATATTCTTTTAACTACAATTGGAAATTTAAGTCTATGATCATTCAGCAAAGCATAATAGTAGTTAAAAGATCAGAAGCTTCTTTGGAAACTGAAGAGAATGAACAGAGCACAGGGCTGAGCTGGGAGATCTGTTAACAACTTGTTGATTCTGTGCTACTTGTTTTTAACTGTTTATCCTTTACCCCATATTTAAATGGGGAGAATGGCAGCCATGTTTGAACAAAATAATCCAGGTGTTGTGGTGAAATGTGCTATATTGGAGCAGAGTTTTTAGTTGCAAATCAGAGATGGGATTTTCAGAAGTGCTCAGCCAAACTACTTTACTGGAAGTCACTGAGAAAAAGTACTTTGAGTGAGCCTTGATTCACACTGCAATAATATGGCTGTGATAACATTTTATTAAAAATTCTACATGGCTCTATCAATTACGTCTACAGAAAACATTCCTTCACTGACATTTTCCCTCATCCAGATAAAACCAAAATTAGAATTGTCTTCATTCAGGCAGAAACAGTGTTTTCCCTAGAATTTCCCTAGAATTGTCCTTAAATGACTGAAAACCCTTGAAGGAACTGCATAGTTACAGAATTCTTAAGCTCTTAGGAATTTTGCGGGTCATAGGTAGTGTCTTGAGTTCATTATCGATTTTGATGCTTGTGTGCTCCTTTTTTCTGTAATCCTGTTGTTTATTTTTCTGATATCCATTTTATCTTGCAATTTTATATAAAGCATGTATTATGTCTGCAATTTGATATACGTCATAAAATGACAAATATAAAATCGAATTATATCCTCTCAAGGGTATTGTTAATGTCTGCAGCAGCACTCTACCTGCTGCTCTGTGTTCCCCAAGATGTTCCAAGTCTGTAAGTAGTTTCAGAAATATGTCTCTATATAACAGGTGATTGTTCTACAATCCTTCCTTCTTCCTTCAAATGTGCAATCCTGTATTATTTTATTTCTCTTTTCCTTGTGTCTATTCCAACTGTCTTGGCCATTAGTCTGATGGACAAAGCTCACTCATAAATGCAAAATAGGTTTAAAAAAAGTATTCTAAGATACACAAAAAAGAACCGGAGATGGATATTTATTTACTGATCAACATATGCTGCACATTGCATGTGCTAGTGTATGCGAGCCATTTCAAACTGCTGGTACTTCACTGTAAAGCATTTTCTGGGGTACAGACCTTACCTGCTTGTAGCTTTTCAAAGAGCCAAAGCTCTTTCAAAGATTTTTATTTCTGCAAAGAACTGTTTTCAAGTTGGTGATAAAGGAAAGACTTGGGATAAAGTATTAACTCTGTTTTCATTAATTATAAAGGAAGGCATGTAGGCATAATACATAGGCATGCTGTGCCTATGTGCTAATGCATGCATGACTCCAGAGGGGCAGGAAATGCATGCTGTTAGAGTTGACTGTACTGCTGCTTCCCTCACTGGCATGTAGTAATAGTCATACAGTAGATAAAATCCACCACAAAATGCAAGTACTGAGAATGTATTGCACAGTCCGATACTTAGGGTGTGTACTCATTACCTGTTTCAAAGTGAAGAAGGGTAATCTGATAAACATTTTGACTGTGTTGGACTCACTGCAGCTGGTTTGATTTTTTGACTGCAAACAGGAAAGCCATCTTTCTCAAAAGGTTTTGCTACCTGCCTCATAGGAAGTTAAGTGGTTTCAGAAATTGTAATTGCCTGTGTAAACCAGTTTTGACCTTGTAATAGGGAAGATAAACTTGGAGGCTAAAGCAGTATCAGAGCTACCATTATATAGACAGTATGGGACTACCACGTTAGTAGTATATGACTACTTTTTGGTCTGAAGGAAATAGATGAAGACTGATAAAATTTAATAAAAATAATACTGAAGGTCTTTTGATTTACTGCAGTGAGTTCCCCAATGGATGAAGTGCTGGCTTCCTTGAAACGTGGCAGCTTTCACTTAAGAAAAGTTGAGCAAAGAAGTCTCCCTCCTTTTCCTGATGAAGATGATAGCAATAACATCTTGGCACAGATCAGGAAAGGGGTGAAACTGAAGAAAGTGCAGAAAGATGTTCTGAGAGAGTCTTTTACAATCCTGCCTGACACCGACCCACTGACACGGAGCATCCATGAAGCATTGCGACGGATTAAGGAAGCATCACCTGAATCAGAGGATGAAGAGGAGAGTTTGCCTTGCACAGACTGGGAAAATTAACCTGTAAATAACCTACTTTTTAAAAAAATACTTCTTCAACACGTTTTGTATAACAATAGAAGCTAAGCCTCAGGTTCTTCATTGTAGGAGACTGAGTATGAATGTTACTAAACTGTCTGACATCAAATGTGGTGAAATATGCACATATGAATTCAGTGTCACTGACTTTTCAAAGAATTACAGGTTTGTAGGAAGAAAAACTTTTTTTAGGCAACATCTTACCCTTTTTCTTGTTTGAATACTTTTGCTGAATATTGACATGACTAGTCCTAGGAAAAGCTCTATTTTATTTAGTAAATTTAAAGGAACTGTTTGCAGCTTATCAAAAAGCTTTTAAGTAACAAAGCAGCACAGTCACTCTTGGACACACCTTGTGCCTATCTTCTAATTACTTCTGACCTTGTAAAAAATTAGCATTCTTATCTCTTCAGACTGAATACCTTCTAGTGAAGGATAGTTAGATTTGACTGTTGAACACATTGGGATCTCTTTGGTCACCCTCTGCCACTGACTCTTTGATAGCTTGGTTTCAAACTGTAAACTGTCAGACTTACTTGAATTTCCAGACTATAAACAGTAAATATAAAAAGAATTATTTATACTTCTGCTGCTCATACAAATGTGAACTTGCATTATACTAAGCTACAGTGCTTGAAACTACAGGTACTAGGCTTCAGTGGATGAAATTAATTATTTCAGAACAAACCAGAAATTAGCAGGAGATTATCTTCAAAATCATGGCTTCATCAGTAGCACAAACAGATTCTTAATTACAACAACAGCATACACTGCTATTGTTCCTCAATGGTTCTTTTCTGCTACTGGCATGTGGATGAACTTAAGTCTTAATGAAAGTTCCCACTAAACTTAAAATTTGGAGAAAAGAGAGATATGAAAATCAGCAAAGAATTTTAAAATCTTTTTAGAAATCCAAGGCTATTTCAAGAGTATTCAAGACAAATATTTATAATCATTGCAACACAGCTAGCAGTAGGAAGAAGATAACCTTTTTGGATGTTCTACCCTGGTTAGTTATTAGCATAGGTGGAGAGTGAATATTGATAAAGTGCTGCAGCTGTTTAAAAAGTGAAAGTGACTTAGCACATCCTCTGCTGAATGTCATTGTGATTATGAAATACCATGTCTCAAATTGATTGGTATGCTATTTTCAAATAATACTATTTAAAATTTTTTAAAAGGAGAATCAATGTTGCCTTTATTTCCTCATGAACTAGCCATTGGCCACACTAATGATTTACTAATGACTAATTACAGCATGCCAATTCTTTTCCATACCAAATGTACTGCTACTTTTGGAGTTGAAAATCCAGGAACAGAGGTACACTTAACTCTTGCTAAAACTCAAAGTAAAAATAGTTTTGATTGGGTGTCACCTTTTTCTTCACTTGCATACTGTGAACTCCCACTACCTTCAGAAATGAAGTGACAGCTATAAAAGAAGACATGCCTTGGAACTGATTTGGCTTTCTCAGTGCAATTATTCTCTATTCATTTACTAGATAACTGAACACATTTAAACTTTGTGATTTGACTTAATGATTTTGTTACATCTAAGTTATTCTTTGGATCTTGTTGCATTGTTTAGCAAGAATATTCTTCAATACCATAGGTCTCTTAAAAAAAAAAATAATTTTTCCGAGAGTGACTTTGAATGTTTTTAATCTAATTAATGGGATGGGCCTCCCTAACATTTACCAGTAGAAGTGTATCCTTTTAGAAGTCTTATGTGTACATCGTCATACAATATAAATAGATGTTTTCCTCTGCTATCCTTTGCAGCCCCATAGAAGCAGTTCACAGTGCACATTGAAAATCACTGCTGTGTAGTACCTGCAGTGCAGTGGTTGTTGCTTCCAGTTTACCAGTCTACAGTTAGGGCACTACCTTTTTGAGGAAGTGCTCCTGTCAAATGCTGAGGTCCCATGAAATTACTTGGACCTAAAGCAGGATGCAGTGACAGAGTTGTGAGTGCATGCCCCTTGGAGTTCTTACATCTGGGACCTGCTTTCTCTTTAACAATGTCATATTTTATTATGGAAACAATCCTGTTTTCATGAGATGAGACTATTTTGCAGATAGTACGGATTTTGATTGAAAAATGGTTATACGAAATAGCTAACACTCAGGAAGGGAAAATAGCCCCCTGCTGTGGAAGCAAGTGAAATAATCTGGGAGAACTGAGATTGAGACAAAGCCCTCATGAAATTCAGATGAATAAATACGTTTCACATAGATGAACGTGCTTGCTTGAACATGCAGACTGGTTACCCAGAATTTATTATTCGAGAGTAAAATCTAATGAAAGTGTGCTGTAGAAGCTGCAGAAGAGTATTTTTTCTATAAGATTATCAATTTAATACCAAGCTTTAAGATTGACTTACTGTTTTTTAACTGTAAGCTCTGCATATACAAAAATCTGTTGCATAGAGATTGTAGGTTGAAAACAGTTATACGAAAGTGTGTTGGTATATTGCAAACTATAGTTAATACATGTACATGCTTATAGGCTAAATGTAATGCAATTATTTGCCTTTGGAATGAAGGCTAAATCTGATCTAATGTTTATCAAGTGCCAAGAAGTCTCTCGATGTATGTGCAGGGAGTATAAACAGTGCCCACTGAAGCAGTTTTGTTAATTATTTAACTTTGAAGACAAACTAATAGTAACTGATTCCTGCAGGAGATGTAATCATCTCTTGTATTATATTTATGAGTTAACTTCTACATAGCATTACGACTGATTTTTTTGAAGACCGGTTCCTTCTTTATGGGCACTCTAAACCATGCACAAAAATGTTGAGGCATTCTGGGTATTGGAAGTACAGCTGAACAAGCAGTATAAAGATGCAGTAGCTTCTGTATGAAAAATTGGAAGATCAGTGTATCAGAAGATACCAAAAAGTATCCCAAGGCTATCCATGTGTGCATACATAATGGTACACATAAATCACTATAGTACATTAAAAAGTACTGTAAGTAATGTGAAACCTGGGCTTGTGGGAGTGACAAAGTAATGGAGAAGCAGTGAGTTTTCTGTTCTCCACAGTCTTCTAATCCACTATTTTGGGCCTCTTAAAGCTCTTATCTGCGTTCAGTGCCAATAATACAGAGGCAAAAAAAAAACCCTAGTCATACTCTGTGTGTTCTGGCTCCAGAGTTGAGTGTGTAATTACCCTGGGAGCAAAGAGAGTCAAGGCTTTTGAAGACGCTACTCAGTATTGCATGTTGGAATTGCATAATATGTTGATCAGACAGTATTTGTACAGCTATTTAGCTTTTCAGATGTTCCTTTCTCTTTTTTCCCTGAACAGGTGATTCACAGCTACTGACCTGAGGGGAGAAACCCCTGTTGAAGATTACTTTTCCTCATCATTTTTGAAAATTCAGAGCCAGCAGTTATGACCATCAATTCCATAGGAGGCTTTCTTTGGCAAAGAAGTAGTCTTTCTTTGGCAAACAATTAAGTATATGGAAGAAGTAGCCTGAAAAGTTAATTTTTGAGTCACTACTTTTTGTTTGGTTGGTTCGTTGGTTGTGGGATGTTTTTTTTTTTTGGGGGGGGTGGGG
>NW_009944826.1:62092-70550 GCF_000696875.1 Nestor notabilis
AGGAATGCCCGATTCTTAAGCATATTTTATATTGACATTAGTAATGTGTGGCCAGTTAATGAGGGGAGCATATTGAGTATATATGAGAATGTACTCAAGAATACTTGCTGTTAGAGTAACATCGGGATTCAGCCAAGACATCAAGCTAGCTATAAAACATTCCCTTCACTGCACTGAATATATTATCTGCCTTGAAATCCAACTAAATATCTCCTTGCAGAGAAGGTGTAGCAGTCTGATGTTCCAGAAAGAGCAGAATTCCTAGTTGCACTACAGTAGCTGAAATTCAGTAACATGCAGCTAAACCTTTTTTATTTCTTAGTTTGAAGAAGTGTATGTCAGTATGAAAAGTAACATAGTGACACAGCACAATATGAAATAGGAGTTGAATTCAGTACATATTCAAGCTTGTGTTTGTTTCCAACTTGGTACATTTAGCAAGACATATTGCAGCACCTTTTTAGAAGGTCATTTATGGTCTGACACCTTTAAAAGTAGACGTCTTCATGCTTTTTTTAATAATAATATTTAGCTATGCTGAACCAAGTTAGTTTTACTTTTATCATTTGTTTTAAGCAGTATTTTGTAATGTCATACTTAAAATTATTTTTCTTTTTTGGTTTAAAATGGTTTTTGATTAGTCTAAGCAGCCTTCTTCAAAAAAGATTGACTTGTGAAAATCATGCTTCTCTTGCTATTTTCATTATTCCCTTTAGTAGCTTCAAAAAAGTTTCTGTTCCATACCCAAAGGCTTATGGGCTGAAAAAAAAAAAAGTTCCCTTCTTTTCTTTTTAAACAAGAGTTACAACTTTCTCTGTGGTGAATGCTTAGAAGTACTCCTAAACTTCGTGACTAGTGGCTGCAGGCAGCTGTTCTTACACTACCACAGTACTAAGAGGTACGTCAGTAGAGAGATACAGATAACCTTGTACCATCTATAAACTCTATGTGATAGTCAGCCCATTACAATTTAAAGAAAACTGAATTTTCTGTAGCATTTTATTTTTCCTACCATGACATACACTGTGTTTAAGAAATACGTAGTCCCTGTCCTATGTGTAGTGTGGTCCATTCACTGTTCCTCTTGTGACGGACACACTATTACGCAGATTTGAGGTTTTTTAAGTGGAGTTACGCATTGCTGCTGTTATGTAATGGAACATGTACTGTGTTAATAACAGGAGATTTCATGTCTTGCCATTTACTTCATATAAAAAGGCATAGGAAACCTTACCTTAGCAATAGGCTATGTAACCTAAAGGAACCTTAGCTCTTGGACCCTTCAGTTTTTTTGCTGTGGCTGTCCTGAAGTTGAAGCTCTGTCAGACGTCCTGAAAGGATGTCACTTTACCCTTGCTCTCACAGGCATTTTCTTAATGTTGTTGCCTTATTTATAAACTTAGTGAACATTCATTTTCACAGTGCCTGTGAGCAGCATTACTGTAGAGTCGTATGGATTTTGCTGTATTAGTCATCAGGTCTGTATTTCTCTGTACTGAGATCAGCCCTATGAAACACATGATACTGGCTTTCCAAGGACCTAAAACTACATGATTTATTTTTCTTAAACTGCTTCTCTGAACCCCAAGTTACATGGCATGGTTGCAGGCTGTCTAATTGTCTGTGCAGCAATAACAGCACTTTCAAAGTTCATCATAGTAATTTGACATTGCCTCTACTGTAAGCTGTGGTGTTTCTGCTCCTCTTCAAGTCACACCACACATTAAAACCAAGATAATCAAATAAATTTTTGGCTGTAGCACAAAGCAGAACTATGATGCAGAACTGTAATTTGGATTATACAATTCATCTGAAACTTAGTGCTAAATCAACAGTGGTGATTGAGCAACTTTAATGTCCATTTTTTCCTGTCTTCCAGCCTTCAGTTTTTTTCCTTAGACTACACATACGGGACACTAGCAAAATTCTGAGGGGAGGGAAAATAGTGTCATTTTGAAGTATAGGTGCAATGGTCCTCTTGCACAACATTTGCGTCTGCAGTTTACCACTGTGTTGTGATTTATCTGATTAGCTCCATGCTGTGCTGTACCACAGTTTTCAGATTTGTTTGCCATGTGATCTGTCATCTTTGCCTTGAAAAATGTGTGCATGATTGAAAAGAATTACTGTCCTTAATATGTTTTATATTTAGCTGAAGTCTTAGATTCCTGTAATGGTTTAGTATATAGAAATTGAGTTCTTACAAGAACGTGTATTTTATACGCACACAGAAAGTAGTTGTTATGCTAAGCATAGCAGTTTGTATCAGTTCAAAACTGCCATCTTCAGTGTGGAAAGTAAATTGGGTTCTTTCCACATACTGCTGGGGAAAAAAAAAAAAAATCTTGGATTTTAATCCTCCATGAGTCACTAGATGTCACAATTTCACGAAATTTTCCACTTTCATATAAAAACTGTGAATATTATGCATAAAACTCCCCATCTTCTGTAATGTGAAATTTTGGAATGAAATGGCTACAGCAGCAAATGGGGAAATTTAAGAATATTCACAAGAAACTCATGGAAATTATGACAGTTCTGCATTGAGATTGGTTCTCCTATAGCTGAGAAAAGCTGTGCTGGTCCTTGAGAAATCTTAGCAAGCATGACTATGTTAAAAACACATAAACTTATGCAAGGAAAGAAAGCCTCCATAAAAAGACCTTTCTATCTATTACTGGTATTTTTAATTTGTGGCTGGACTTTATTGTTGTGGCTGCATTGTTCTGTTGCTAGTCACTTAAGCAGTTCGACAGCGTTCCAGCTTTTTACATTTTTAGAAACTTCTTTCTCTGTTCAAATTAAAGCTATTCTGTTATAGGGTAACTGATCCAGCAAGGTAAAAAATTCTTATTGTATAAATGCTTACATTAGGACTGAAAAATCTGCTATGAGTGGGAACAAGAAACAAAGTATTAAATTTCTACGAAGATAACCAAAATACAAGGTAAACGGCAATAGTCTTTTGATCAGAAATGGAATCTGCATCAACATGAATTTGATGCTCTGATTCAGAGATTCCAGATCCTTTATAAGTGACCAATAGTCTTATTTTATTCACTTTACTATGTTTTTATATACTAGTTAAGTTACCTATCTAGGATAGATGAAGGTTTGGGTTTTTTTTTTTTAAATGTCACTTCTAAGTTGTTGGGGTTTTTTTTGTTTGTTTGTTCTGTTGTTTTTTGGTTTTTTATTTTTTAAATCTGATGTCTGCATCCTACACCAGACACCTGTAAAACCAATTACTATGATTATATATTGTGTTTTTTTGTGGCTGCATTGGGGATAAAACTCAACATACTTCACTACATTATTTGTAAAGAATCATTTTGAGTATAAGCACTATATTCTGTAATGTTTAATATTAATGACAGGTGCATTATTGAAGATGCAACTTATTGAGAAGAGGAGACAGAAACTTTTATTGGTTAATGTTACCTTTATTCCGTTTGTTGCACTGAACTTCAAGAGTGTAATTTGTAAATCAAGTTTGCTTACGTGTGTAATCAGATTTTTTTCTTTGCAATGCTTATGCAATTAGATACCTGGATATATTTCTGGTAATGATTTCATAAGCATGGACAATACATTATGTTTAGCACTACAGAATTCATGTTAAGAACACGCGAAGCTTCTTGCAAAGAAAAGGAGTGAA
This sequence comes from Nestor notabilis, assembly GCF_000696875.1. Taxonomy (NCBI): domain Eukaryota; kingdom Metazoa; phylum Chordata; class Aves; order Psittaciformes; family Psittacidae; genus Nestor; species Nestor notabilis. The sequence goes on from NW_009944826.1 coordinate 65,751, forward strand.
CAGAAGCACCTTACTGGGAGAGCGCGTTGCATGATTTCAGTGCTACTGGAGCTGACAGGCAGTAGGTCATCCTAAACTTGACTGCAAATTGCTCTTTGGTGTAATAAGCACATTGATGTACTGCTAGCAGTGCTGTAAAAAGTACAGCAATGGCTATTTTTAACCTATAAATATACTGTAATTTAAACTTTTCCTACAGAATGAATTTATATTTAATTGCTAATATGCCTACTACATAAATACGTAAAATTAGAATTTTTAGGAGGGTCAAGGGTGGGTGGGCATGCCAGTATATTTTGGGGAGGGGCTGTTGTATATACAGTTCTTTGCACTTCCCTTTCAGTTTGACTATTAATCCAAAACTCCCAGCTCTGACTGTGGTGAATCTGCAACCTGGCATTTATGTATTTTTATTGTGATTCAGGTCTTCTATATTCTGTGGCCCACAGCTTCAGAATTTGACAGAAAAGGTCATCTTTCCATTCTCAAATGTGAATGCTCTGATGTACCTCTGATATGGAAAATGACCAGGCAATGGATTTTACTCTGCTGAGTTTCTAATGTTAGAGTATTATTGAAAGCTGATACCCAAGGCTGTTAACTGGTAGTGTGTCCACTTGGAACAAGTGAAAAGGGTGATGGCTGTTTTGGTGAGGATAGTCCAAACTCTGCAGAGATTTTATTCCAGAGACTGTCACTTATTTGATACTTAGGTATGCCATAGACTGGCTTGATTTTCAGATTTAGAAACTTATTTTTTATTACAAAATAAGTATTGGGGATATTCGCTTAACATCTCCCAGTGTGTTACTGTGGTTGTTATATGTTTTGAATTTAATCTTAAGTATGTACAAATACATCATCATAGGATGAAAGCTTAAGAAATACAGATGGCTGCAGGTTGTCTTGCATGAGTGAAGCCAGTGAAGTTTAATGAAACTAATTTTTTTGTTAAGCCTATTGAATAAGTAAGAAATAATCAAAAGAAAACCAATTTGCCATTCACTAGCTTTGTGCAATATTATCAGTAGACTCAAACACTACTAGCACATTGTGCTTGGCTTTAAGAAAGTTCGTTAACTCCATTATATTCAAAACGACATATTCAATGCATATTTTATTGTAAACGACTGCAAAGTTACTATGCCTAAAATTGCTCAATGTTATAAAGTATTAAGCAACAAGTATGTTTAAAAAAAAAGGTAAAAAACTAAACAAACATTTCTAGCAATACCTAAAAACAAACAAAAATTGTTTTAACTGTCTGCTTTTTGGTCTTTTTTCTTTAGTGCAGCTTTGCAGCTTTTCTGCAATTCAAGTTTATTGCTGTGTATTTCATGTTTTCTATTATCATGACTCAGAAGTGTAAACCTGTACTCACCTTCTTGTACATGCGATGTAACATCATACTCACAATTTTGGTGCTTTAAAATCATTCTTTTTTCCTTTATTAAAGGATATTTATTTGACCACTCTCTGGTTTTAACTTTGACTATGTAGTAACATGAAAAAAATACTTTTAGTAGTTTAGTTCCCGTGGGGGAAAAAAGCATACCTAGTTAATTTGGTTTCCATTGTTCTTTGAACTCCTCAAGCTGCCTGTCATTGCTTCATGGCAGATGGTTGTGCCTAAGCTATGTTGCAGCAGGGAATAATTATATTTGGGTAACATCTTTGTAACTAAGTCACATAATATAGGTATTGTAGAAGAATCTTACTTTTAAATAACGCAATATAGTTTTCCTGAAATACAAATAACATACACTTCCCCTTCTTTAACCAAAAGATAAAAGTACTATGAAGAAGGGTAAAAATTTAAACCCAGAAATATTAAGAGCTTAGTTCCCTTACTACACTCTTCTACCCTTTTACAGCTAGCCCATGGCAATACCATTACACAGAGAGAGCAAGCCTCCACCTGCAGTCACTTAAAAAGTCAAGGAAGGATCGTGGAAAAGCTCAAATCAGAAACGTGCAACTTCTCTGCTATTTGCTTTTTTTGGTATATGTACAATATATTTGAAAAGCAAAGCTGATTGTAAATGAAGATACTGTAGAAGTACCTTTATGAGTGTTTTTAAGTTGTTTTGTTTTGTTCTCTGGGAGAGGGGATATACCGCAGAATAGAAACTGATCATGTCCCAGACTAGAGTTGCCAGCTGCTTGTTTGTTTTTCCCTATAGCCATTCTGTGTTGTTACTTATCTACATAAATCTTGTGCAAGAAATACATTTGTATTGTGTATCTTTATTCTTTCACTCAGTTGTTTCTGGTACAAGAACTAGAGTAGCAGGTAAGTCCGTGCAGGCACGTTCTATGCCTGCACTAACTCATATTTTAACATAAGAAAAAAAAGGAGTATTTCTGGAGCAGGAGCTTTTTAGTGCAGTTATAATCTTGAGAAAACAAGAAAAAGGTACGACATTTCTAACAACAAAGAGGTGGTGGCGTTTGCAGGACGAGCCTACACTGCCAGTTGTCTTAACCAGAACCCAAGGCCTGGGGCTCAGGTTTTCCAGTGGTGTTTTTCACTTCTGGTGATAATGGCACATGTTGTGAATTCCGGGTCGTGGTGGAGCATGTAGAACAAGTAGGAAGTGTGTATAGAACTAAGCAAGTTTTTTGATCACCACTGGCCTTTCCTACAAGGGAAGGTTGTATTTCTAGCTGTGCCCTCGGCAGCATGTGTGACCTGCTGTGGGTGCCTTCATGTGTTCTGCACTGCAGGACAAACTTCTGTGTAAGAGTATTTGCTGCCATCAACTGGCGTCTACTTTGGCACTGCAGAAAAGTGGCTTCTCTTTTATGTGACTGATGGGTGTTCCTACAGGTTGGAAGCATATTTGATGCACGCATCAGAATTGCAAATTAGTGAGTATATCTGCAAGTGCACTTTGAAGGTGGTGATCTGCCACTGAATTAAGACCTAAATGTTTTACAACACATAGAAGAAGGGAGATGGGTAGAACCATTTTTTGTTTTTCCTATGGCATTGCAAGACAGATCAAAAAGTTAATTGTGAATAAATATTCACTGGCCACAGCCCTTTTCAAAGTTGTAGAAATAAAACACCTCCTCTTTCTCACAGAAACCATTATCTGGATTCTGTAGTGCTTGTTTCTGTTACACTCCTTCTTATTCAGCAGAGGTGATGGAGAGGAGGGAGAGAAGTAAAAATGTAAAGTCAGTCTGTCAGGTCTCTTTCCAAACCTATGAACTGTTCCTTATCTCTGCAGGTCTTACTGCTGCTTCCCACCATAGGGAGAAACCCATTTTACAGGGCTTACTCTTCCTGCCATAGGAGGGAGCTTACACAAGTTCTGGACTTCTGCAGCACCTCTGAAAATCACCACACCACCAAAGCCTGAGTCTTACGCTCATGTCCCGGATCACTTACCGAGGTCTAGTGCTATACGAGTTTTTTGCCACTCTGTTTTTACCCTTTAGGTAGGAGGGATGTAATTAACCTAATGATAAAATAGCCTCCAAACTTTAGATGTCCCCTTTGCACCAAGACTCTCAGTCTCACACTTTTTCTAAACTTTATTCAAATCTTCACCACTGAAATGCTGACTATTCAGATGTTCATCAGCTCCAAGACAGCACATCAGTAGGCTGATGGATAAAAACAGGCAAAGATTCTTATCTGCTGTTACAGCTGCTGCCTGTCTGTGTTAGTGCCAGGGTTCACTCCTCATTAATCACAAAAAACTCTGGGGAAAAATCCCAAACCAAAACAGAGAATTACATTCCTGTTCACTCCCTCCCACCTGCTGCCTTATCCCTTTGTACCTACCTATTTGTGTGCTGTCTGCGGGTGTTTGTTGGAGACACTTGTGTCACAGACAAATTGCCTGTGTTACCTTTTTTCACTCTTTCTCCTCACCAGGAAGACAGTATATTTGACTTCCCTCAGACATCTCAATATGCCCCATATTGCTTATATAAAGCCAAGCACATTCATGGTCTTTCAAACAAAATTCATTGTTTACTTCATGCTTTTATCTTAAACAACTTCTCTAATTTGCATCACACTCCCTTCATATATTAATGTTTAAAAGTCACAGGAATAAGAAAAATCGAAGAGCCATGCAATTCATACAAAGCATTTATATTAACTATGCTTCCTTAGTATTTAATTTTAATCCCATTAGATTTCAGTAGGCATGTACCCGAGCTCTTAGCATACAAAATCATTAATGCATGCTGAAACTGCCATGCATGTTAACTACACAATGTAAACAACAACAGACATGTTATGAATCAACTTCATATGACGCATCATAAAGCGATGGCCTTTTTTTATCCCCACACTCACTTGCTGTGAGTAAAATGACTGTTGGAGTGGACAGAGTCTGGCAAAAACAATTTGACAAAGGCATTAGTACACTGCTCTTGGTTTCAAATGTTGACATGTTGAAAACAAGAATTGGCATTAAAAAATAAAATTAGCAATATAAAAAATATTTTAAAATCACACATCCTATCCTTATTTTGCTGGAGAACATATACCTGTGTCATTCCCATAATAGTTTCTTGAAGGTTTCTACTCCTGGAAGGTCACCTCCTCTCCAAACAATCCACTGCAGTGCCTACTGGTTGAAGGCTTCTCTTAGTATCATACAACACTAAAGCACACGTTCGTTCTTCTCCTGCCCCACTACCGCTGTATGAACGAGTTAGTTCCACTTGCTCTGCAACAGCGGGTTTTGCCCCCCACATCCCGCACCCGCCTTGCTCCGTCACGCAGCTTTACACAAAGCCCCGCTCGGCGGCGCTGGCGAGGCCCGGCCGTCCCCG
>NW_009944827.1:0-2393 GCF_000696875.1 Nestor notabilis
CGGGCCGGCAGAACCGGGAGCTGCCCTAGGAAGGGAGGGGGGTTCCCTCTTAACGTGGGATTAACGTCTGAATCCCACGGGAAAACATGCTGCTAAGAACGTGCAAGTGATCACTGGAGAGGGGCTTCCTCCTCAGAATGAGCGCTCAGGGTGTGCTGGAAAAAACAAATAGATTAAAGCGAGTGGACGAGCAGGTGTGCTACAGGCAGAAACAAGAGCAAAGATGCACGTTATGATGAACCGAAGTTCCACTAAGCCATCTACAGTATGCCTCCTGCAGAATCCAGTAGCCAGGCTGGGCATGTATTCCGCAGAACAGAAAGGCAGCATCTAGGACAAACGAGGATGAAATGCCCACACCTCAACTACATGGTTTGGGATTTCAACCAAAATGTAGATTTAAGAAGATCTTTCTTTATGCTCATCCCCCACAACCCTTGAAAACTCCTGAATTTTCCAGGGACCGATTGAAAAATGTCTATTAAGAGGACTGGAAGTTTTAAACAAGTCAGCTTCACTACTTGCAATCCAAAAACCTCCTTTCTGGTATATACTATGTGGAATCTAGGCATCTATTTTCTTATTGCCTCAACATGAAAAAATGCACAAAACAATTGTTCCTGGTTTCAACATTAAAGTTTTATTCATTCCAGGACTTGGCAATAATGTAGAAACCTCAAGTCAATAGCTGTAAGTGAACTGCACATTTTTCTCACAGTATGTTTAATTAAGTTCTCAAAGGTTTTAATTTTAAAAGGCTTTTTAAAAATATATTTATATATATTCTGCTGTTTCATTCACAATGAAGATGGGAAGAGTTCTCTGCATGGTCCAATGGGAATATCTGTAAGAAAGCATTAGAAACTGCATTTCTGAGTCCTTTCCCAGCTCAGTTCCCAAATTAATTTCTTTCATTGGTGCTCACCCAGCTGCAAAGCCTGAGCAGTGCGTAACTGCATTTCCAGAGTGAAAAGTGTCATCTGTATGGCTGTAAACGTGGTGTGTGTGTAGAAATGATAAAGCTCAGTGATAATTTGAGGCAAGTTAGACAGGGGAAACTAGACAAGGAGGAATTCAGCAGTTCATCAAGCCTCCCAACCACCTCACTAAGTAACTGTTCCCAAGGCTGAGTCATGCTCTGGGAACAGAGGAAGCAAGTATACATGGCATACACTGGTACCCACCCCAACTCCCTTTAGTCCCAGAATCAGGCACACAGTCAGATAATGGTTACACCATTTTTTATGCACAGCACATTCTCTTTCCCCACGGAGCTCCTCATCAGAGGGGATGGAAGCTGCCCCTGCTCCCTCTTTAGAGCCTTCATGACCCAGGCTGAACATGGGGCAAGCTAGAGAACCCCACCATGGGGTGTAACACAAGTGCAAGGTTCCTCAACTGGAAACTGCTCTAGTCATGGGATTTAAAAAGAGTCACAAACATTCACTACTTTCCAATAATAGTAGCAAACATTTGCTTTATATTCCACTTTTCACAGGGGGAAAAGATAGGCTTAAATCCCCAAAATGCAGCAGGTTTAGCTCTGTCCCTTTTAATTATGTGGACTGTGAGAGCTTGGCTGACACCAAATTAAGGTAAACTGAAACCAGATGGTGTAGTCGCAGAAGTTTTCTATACTGATGCTTTAATGCTGCACTGGTACACCTGAAGTGAGGTAAAACAGGTTATGTAAGGAAAGCACCATCATACTGCTACCTGTAAGTAAGAAGTTTCAAAGCATTTTGATCTTTGATGGATGCATCATAACAGTAACTGACAAACACAATGTAAAGTGATAGTACATTTCTTTCTCCGTTCAATTATCCTTGGACTTTTTCACTTTCCACCAGCAGGAGTCCCACAGACACTACGGCACAGTAAGAACTGAAAAAAGCCATACAAATACATAGTAGGTTGTTTTTCTAACCGGAGTTAATGAAAAGCCTTCCATTGCAAGACATCATAAAGTTATTTCAGAGATATTCCTCTATCAATAGCAAGTTGTCCCTATTTAATGGAAGCTTGGAAAGTACACTGTCAACTTAAATTTGTACCCACATAAAAAACCCCCCAGTTTATATACCCATAAAACTAGTAGGAATGTTTACACAATTTAAAAACATTCCAGTAAGGACTGTAGCTATTAAACAAATCAGCATGTCCCAGAATGTTTAAAGCCCAAACACTGAAGCACCAAGCACCCAGGAGGATAATTTGCCTTCAAACACTTCTTTTTTCTTTAAAAGATGCTCTTTATTGTCAAAAAAAGTGCCAGTAAAAAAAGTGCCAGTAAAAAAAGGTGGGGACAAAACAATCTCATGAGTGAGTGCTGAGTGTGGCACACACAGAGGGTTACAGGTTTGCAGGGCTAGATCCTAAGCCGGAATGGTGGT
>NW_009944827.1:2424-25278 GCF_000696875.1 Nestor notabilis
CAACTGAGGACTGTGACCATGATTTATAGATTTGCAGTAGCCCTTTTATGGGCACTTTAGACCTTCAGGTTATGGATCTGATGACGAGTCATGGCTCCAGTGAAGTTAAAAGCAAAACTTCTTCAGTGCACATAAAGCAACCCAACTTCTTTTGTCTCAAAGACTGCCAGTTCTCACATACAGAGACTCTACTAAATTGCTTGCATAGTACAGCCAAAATATGTTCTAATAGGTGATGAATTTTTCTCCTTTTTTGGCAAAGTCCCTTTTGGAGAGTGTAGGAGTGTTACAACTCAAAACTGGCCCATGTCAGCTCTCAGACAGTGCATACCCTTACTGAATGATACCACTAAGTATTATCTCTAGCTGCAGGCCACCAAATCCCTCAACACAGGGCTGAACATGTGGTGCTGCTTCAAAAAGTGTCTCTCACACCACGTCCTTTTCTTCCTAAAGAAGGTAGCAGGAAGGCTTTCTTTGTAATGGTGAGGCCACTGGAGCCTGAAAGTCAACCCAGATCCTTTCAGCCCTACTGCTGAATTAGCTGTTTAACAGGAAAAATGTGGTACCAGTTCCATTAATGATGCACTAATAGGAAAAGAACTCACCTCAGCTTCCCTTCATGTTGTTATTAGATTTACGAATTAGGATCTTTAAAAAATTGATTATCTGAATTGCCACCTTTAGTCAGCAAGTAAGACTCAACATACACAAGAAGGTCAAGAAAGAGAACAGGGAAGTGTCTTCTTTAGAGAGGCTTTCATCTATCATGATGTCAATCTGCATAGCAGAAATTTTCTTTACTGTTTTCCCATCACAGTGCAATCCAGGACTAGAAAGAATCACTCTGCATCCATTTCTGTTACCAGCTCACATTAATGCAGTTACAAGATGTAACGATCTGTTTTCTGGCTCATCACAACTGTGTTCTTCCAGGGGACAGAGCCCCCATCCAGTTGAATTCGATACATACACGTGTAGTACGAATGACCCTCAGGTTTAGGTGTGGAAAATTCTTTCCATTTGCCTCCTGAGAAAAAGGAGGATGAAAACACAAGACAGACAATTAGTTTATCATCTAAGAATATTCTTTACTGAGTTCCCTTCACTCCCCTTTCTCCAAGTCCATGAGTCAATATATTTATGCTGAAGAGAACGTAACGTAGGAGTTCCTTCTCTTTCTGTCCCTGTACACCCTATTAAACTGCCCCTCCTGTTCCACTTCAACACATGTAGGAAGAACATCACCACAAATGTAATTGTAAATTACTACAGGACACCTTCACAAGTGAAAATGAATATTAAATAATAAATACCTTACATTGGTCTGATTAATGCATGCTTGACATACTCATTGATTTTTCTAAAGGCCTGCGTGGGGCTCACACAGTGCCACAGTATTTCCTTCTGATTCCTTGTGGATACTTCAGAGTAGCTCCAGAGGAGTCAGCATTTGGACATTTGGAGAGTGTACTTGGGACGGATGCACAGGCCACAGGAGTGCACCTAGTTCTAAAACCATGGCAAAGGTTGAAAACACCATGAATTTACCACACAAATGAAAATGTTCTCCTCCCCACGGGAATTCCAGAGCTGAACTCTGGAAACTCCAACCTGAAAGTCTGCATGGGGGACTCATCTTGGTTTTATGTGAATTTTCCCAAGAAGTAAAATTCTTTCCTTTTCAGAAGCATTTTTCATATCCTTAAAAAGAGAAGTGGGGAAGGATGCTGTTTCCACCATTCCAGAGAGAAAAAACATGACAACAGACCCAATAGCTCTTGTAGCCCCAGTCACAAGTTTCGGGTCTGTGACGGGGCATGCAAGCAAAAGGAACCAGCAGTTTCTAACTAAAGAGAACCAAAAAAGGAGCCTTTTAAAGTGACTCACTACAAAGGATAAAAAAGGGAACTTGCATAGATAGCTAAGTTCTTTGGAGCACTTACGATCTCCTCTGTCTGCAACTCTGCTTTGGAAATGTGAGCCAGCATCACAGCATGTGGGCAGATGACTCTGGACGGCTTTCTCATGACATATCCCTGCAATCCATCCATGGCTCAGCAGTTTCCTTGGTCATTATCCCACTGAAACAAGGCACAACAGGGAACATTGAACCATGTTCCAGATAACAAGACCCAGACAGTACGTAAACTGCTCTTGTGGCAGAGAAATCCCAGGGTCCAAGGCCACCAACAGAACAGGGGAAAGACAGACTGATTGTTTGGCAAGCAGATCTTGTCTGGGTTTTAATATGGAGAATACAAATCAGATTAAATATATTCCTGTGCTGTTTACGACAGTTATGGAGCAGTGCTAGAAACACTGCTCAATGTCCACGTAAGAACCCCCAACGTTCATACGTTTGACACCAGACTAGCAACATGGGGATTTTTAATATGAAATTTTGCTGCTTAGTGGAGACACAGAAAAATAGAGTGAGTCCTCAGCTCTTTAACGCTCTATACAGATTGCCTCAGATCTCCCCCACGTCTGGTGAGCGTAACAACCTCTCCCTTTCTGACTTGGGATCTCCAGGTGCCAGTACAGCCACACACAGCCCACAGCCTTGCAGGTGTGAATGGAGGCAAAGTAGCTGTTACAATTCCACACCTGAGCTCAGCTTGTGTCTTGCTCCACCTGCCTTTGCAGGGAAGATGCATGCATTTGTCAGTAACTCATGTACCAAACCTATACATCTTGTGCAATGTGAATGAAATCAAACAGGACCATGCAAGAGCTAATATTAGCTGGCTCTCAACTACCCAATACTTTAACAATAATCCATCTAAAAGGCAGTGTTTTCATTTAAACATGCAACAGAAATAGAATGTCAACTAATGTTACTAAATGACAAAAATGTGTTTTCTATAACTTCAAAAATCTCAAGCACTTAAAAGCCATAAAATGCATGTCTGAAGTCATCAGTTCTCATAAACTCCTCACATTTTTAAAAGCTATAAAAAGCACATATTTCATCACAACAGCAATGGCATTTGCACACAATTCTACCAAAACTCAACACTACATACTTTCTTTGCTGTGAAACACAAGCAAACTCTTTCTCTTTCTCATGGGCACTTTCTGAAAAATCGTTGGTCAGAAGATACCCCGTCTCTAAAAGCAACTTGTTAAACCCACTGGTCAGAACTGAAGCTGTAAATCAGTGGTAATAGTCTTATGTCTGAAGGATATGTTTAAACTTCACAAAGTTAGAAGTCCTGCACTTGATAAGCCATGTTTGTTTTCTGTAAGTGACATAATGGGGACCATGCTGGCACTTTAGCAGCTATAATTGTTTGGTTTGGCATTATTAACCTACACCTACTTTGTTCCAATTCAAAGCTGTCCTGGAATTTGTTTTAGCTTTCCTTTTTGACCCCCAAAAGAGCAAGATCTTTGCTATACACCTAGCTGCCAAGATCCAAAGCTGTAGTTTCTGTGTTTCCCTGGTAACAGCTGGTGATGTCATAAATTTACTAAGTGGTAGAGGGAGACGTTATGCTCTGTGCAGCCATGCAAGTCTGCAAGAGAACAGCTAGCTGGCTTTCTGCCTAGCTGCCAACACCATTCACCTTCTCTGCTTGCCCAGATCTGGATCTGGATCAATTTTGAGAGTTCCTCAGAAAGCTGGAATCCTTCTTGGCAAAGGGAGCAGAAGGTGTAGAAGTTATTTCTACTATCTCAGTCTTGAACATTTTGTGAGCTCAGTATGCTGAGAATTGTTTCCTAAGCAAGGTTTGCATATGACGTGGCACTCTGACATTTCTGTTTGTCACTAATATAGCTGTCAACCTGCTCAGAACTGGCAGCAAGCTCTGCTTCCACACACATCACTGCTGCTAACAGAGTCTGGTGGGCTCCTCTGAAGGTTCATACCCATAGCAGAGGTTGGCAACTGGTTCCTGATCAGCCTGGGTTACTTTGCCCTGTGCTGTGTCATAAAGGAATACGCTGGGAAATGGAAGATCAAAGAGAGCAAGAGTAATGCCCGAACTTCTTACCTGTAGAATGATATCCAGAAAACGTGCATATTCCCAGCAGAAGTCAAACACACAAGTGTACAACTCCAGTGGAAGTTTCACTCTATTCCACATCAGAGTCAGCTGCAAATATTAAAGCATATGCATGAGAGGAAAAGAAAGCTTTCCCATTACTAAATACTAGGAGATAAAAGGAACAATCATGGAATTAGATGCATAAAATTTCTGTTATTTGTGTGCTGCAGTCACTCACGTCCTAGTATATCAGGCAATGGAATTGGTGCTCCAGTCCAGACAGACATCTCACAACTACACTGAACGCACTGAATACACATGTATTATTATTCCAGATTAAGCAAAAGGCTATTATTCTAATTCAGGGCATTTCCCTTTGAGGAAGAGGCCAAGGGAAGAGAAAGAATTAGGTATGTTACCAAAGTATCAGCATGACTTGAATCTGATTTATCTAATAATTTCAAAGCAAGATTCTTTTTTACACAGCTGGATCACAAGAGTTACAGGAAAAAGAAAAAGATGTAGATGAGCAGCAAGATAACGAGAGTTTTCCCTCTCCATTTCATTGTTCAGATCCAGTTTTGACAACTGACAGCAGACTAACTTCTCACCAACTCCTGTCATAGGAAACATCTCAGGAAAGATCAAAGAACTGCACCAGGAAAATACTGTTCTTGTCTACATTGTCTATTCCTTTAAGTTGGTCTAAAGATTTTTGGAAAGGGTCTCCATCTGACAGCTGGTGCCTCTTCTTTATCTCTTCCTTCTTCCCCTCAGCCAAATAATAATTTTGCTTGGAATTCCATCAGCACCAAAAATTAATAAAGTAAAATTACTTTGAGAGATAAGACCCCTGTAATTTCCCTTTCTTTTTAATATGGCTTTAGCCTAGAGCTAAGGTCTTGCATGAACTAAAAGAAAAACAGAACAAAACAAAAAACCCCACAAAACCCAAAGTCCCTAGACAAATAAGAGGAATTCAGAGCACAGCGATAAACTCTACAGCACTCCCTACAAAAGATGCCTAGGAAGAATATTACTGCTAGAAAAGCAATCATCTTCACTACTGGTACACAGTGAGGAAAAGAAAGCCCTAGGCTGAAACTGGTATTAAGCTTATTTTATTAATTTCTGTTATTAAATCATAAAAACTTTGAAATCATTAAGCAGCCAAACTGGACGGCTGAGACCAATTATTCAGGAAAACATGCTAGGGGAGAGGAGACCTCTTCTGAATATTAGAAAGAAACACAGGGAACTGCCCAGCTTTGGTCTCACTGGGGATATGGAAGTATTGTTGGTATTTTAGCATTTTCAGCAGCAATGGCTAATGGCCATCTCTAAACAGAAAGCAATTAAAGTTTTAAGGGCCCACCAAAATGTTTCGTTAACTTCTATCATAAACATCAGACTACCTGGACCTTAGACCCAAGAGTCAAATAGATATACAACAATTTCATTTACTGTAAGAAAGGGTGAATTGTATCTGCTAATAGAGCATTAAGAGTAGTAAAGCATGAAGTGCATCTCATGTTATGCTTAGAACTAAATAATGGCATATTTTAACATCAAGTGTCCTTACAAGAGGTTAATGAAGTCAGGTTGTGTTTTTCAAAATAATTGTCAAGTTAATCTATAACAGTCTGACACTGCTGACACTGAATGCAAGAATAAGGAGTCACATAACATTAAATAGCTGACTAAGGCATATTAGTTGTAGCATAAGATGTGTAAGCAATGCATAAAATCTACAAGCACATATGTGTATTTTATGATTTAAAGATGACACTGGCATGCAGGGGAGTTGGAACTAGATGATCTTAAGGTCCTTTCCAACCCTAACTATTCTATGATTCTATGCCTAATGGTTTACAGGGAAGACAAGCTATTTTTATAGGATCTCTGTAACCATTTATCCTTCCTGCTTCCACCAAACACAGGAGATTTTAATTACAAGACAGTTAAGAGTATTACCCTTCAGGAGATCACACAGAATACTTGCATAATTTTAGTATAAACTTAAACCCTGTGGCTTTTCTTGTGCAAAAGGCAAGATTTCCACTAATAATTGCAACTGGTATCTTGTGGCTTTTTAGAAGGACAAGCCTATCTAAAAACCCCCAGATATTAAACTGTGCTGTCTTTACCTTTATGTAACAGGTAACAGCTTGATAGATAGGGCTGAAAACAGGGGGTCCATCTTCCTTCTCAGCTACAATATTCGCAGAATGTGGAGAATACAAGTAAGTTCTCCAGTGGCCACAGACCTGTCAGTATTATTTTCACTTTGGTGGGCACTTACTGTTCTAAATTAGGCATTTTAAAGCTTCACTGGTACTCAACAAAAAGGAGAACTTTCTTCTGTCCCAAATAATGGTGAGAAGTGGATGGAAGCTCACTGAAAAATACCATCTTGGAGAAGTTCTGAATTGGTCTCTTTAGATTTCGGAAGCTGAGAGATGCTTCAGATATCCTCTAAACCAAGGGATAAGTGCCAGATGTACTTAAAGTTTGAGTTTCCTCATTTGTGTGTTTTTCTTCAGTAAATAGTGTCCCTATCACTGTAATCCAGAACTTAACTCTGTGCTCTGCTAGCATAAACTGGTTCTTTTCACGCATTGTGCCTAGCACAACATATCCTGCTCTCCAGAAGCATCTATTCCATACAAAGAGGTCCCATTAGCACAACCAAATGCTGGGATATGAATGGAAATCTGTTCCTGAAGAGGCAGTGGTTGAAGTTTCACCATTCCGATTGGGAGCCTCATATCATCACAAGATCTTTAGTCAAAAGAGACTTTGTGGTCACTCACTTATGGGTCTGTGTCCATTTTGCCCTTCTCCCATCTCTGTCATGTATCATGATTCTTGACACTGAGACTATTCTGTCAGGCATACAATTACCCCTTTGTCTATGGACAAGCACATCCACATTCAACAGCTTAAAGAACTTCAAAGCCCTTACCTTGCAAGGAACCCCAGGTCCTGCTGCTATGCAGATCAATAGCCAAGTTCACGCAGGCAGGCAGGATGAGGCTCTCCATCATTCAGTAGTCCACAAAGAAGAAAGGACCTTTGCTGTAAATCTCATTCATACTCTCTCATTTCAAATGGCTTTAGCCAGGGGCAGCTCTAGAGTACATTGTAATGTTTTGACCTCAAAAAGACTTCCTACTACAATGCCAATCCACTCATGAGCTTACACAGCAACTGAGCAAGTTCTAGATCATGCTGCAGTTACAAAGAAAAGCTGACTAAAGATTGCATTGTTCCTAGCACAAACATTTCTTCTTTATTGCGCTCCCACAGTGGTACCCACATCCAGGAGAAAAGCTTTCAGAGCATTTGACAGCTGGATCTCTGAGTAAGCATACTTCTCACTTCTGTCTATATTGTGTTTAAGACCAACTGCTGAGACCAACACTGTAAATCCCCTCAAAAGAAACTGAGCCCATCACAGTAAAAACCCCATCTAATTTCTTATATACCTAACAAAGAAAGACACACAATTGCAGGTACCTTGCTTCGAAGCAGTAGATACACACTGAAGATGTGCAGGGGGTCTAGAGTCATTGGCACCAGTGAATAGATGCACTTGCTGTCAGTGCCACGTTACAGAAGCTAACCTTGAAGAACATCTGATACTTATAATGAAGACATTAGTCAGGGAAATCTTTAAACAACCCAAAATCAAAGTACCGTTAAACCTCATTAATTCCCATTTGTGTCTGGGAAACTTAAATTTGTTAACTATCAAATAACTGAGTTGAAATGGGAGCTTGTACTTTACCATGCACTCATAAATGTTTTTTATAAGGTCATATTACATCTTCCTGCATCATTAAGCATTTACAGCCACAAGAACATTAATAAAAGATGACTTTGTGTTTATATGTGTATATAAATCTATATGTGTGGGTGTATTGATATACACAGTAACATACATACATTACTTTAAAACTTGGTGCTCCTAGTTAGAAAACCTCCCATCTGAAACCTCAGGAGTGGAACAAGAAGAGCTTTTTGCACAGAGTAGAATATACTAGCAGTCGTCTGCTGTAATTCAGAGTCCAGAAGAGACACTTGACAAAGCCAAATAGGGAAATGTCAGTAAAGACATAAAGTAAAGCAGGGCACTGTTGCTGCTTGGGGAAAGTGTGGCCTTCACCATTAATTGGCACTAACTTCCAGCCTTAAGTCTCTGCGAGGAGGAACCAACTCTAAGCTATTTCATTTTTAAGTGCTGGTATACATTTTCCCTGGGGTTCTTGCCTAAGGTTATTGCCCTTCTCTCATGCCTGCCACCATGCATCAGGATTTACTCCACTCAAGGAGAACCAGGGAGAAGAAACTCTGGCCTTCTATTTGTTTTTCGTTACGAACATTTGCAGTCTGTCTTTATCCTTCTATGATGACAAAGCAACCTCGGAATTTAACTTCACCAGCTCCTTCACCTTCTTTAAATCATTTGGCACAATCACCATGAGGAAGTTTAAAAACACCTAACAGCATCAATAACAACCATATTCTGAACTTCCCTCTTTTGAATAGGAAAATGTCTTGTAGCTGTCAACAGCTAAGAATATCATGTAGATTTAACACTTCTCTTAACTGGAGACCTCAAAAGGCCACACACATGCCAAAATGAGTCTCACATACACTTCTGTGAGTGGGGGGCTGAGCAGACTGTGGGCAGAAATAGCACCAGTACTCTTGAGTGCAACAAAATATCTCTCAGGAGCCCACAGCAATATTATGCCTCAAGAATATGATTGTGCTGAATGAGATACAGTCAAGATCCTAGGGCTGTTTTGAAGCAGATATAGTTTTGTAAAAACAGCAGTGTTATTAAGTTGTTTTCCATTTTATCTTAAATATTATTTATACGACTTTTCTCACAACAATCAAATACTACAGTGATAAAGCTCTAATACTGGCCAAATGAAATAAATCAATTGTATATTCATTGTTGACTCTTGCAAAGCAACCTGGTTTATTTTTAGGTTGCCGATACTACTGTAGAAGAGTTTGTTTAAAATAAGAAATAAAATGTCTGAGCAACAATGTAATCCTGTAATAAAAAAAAAAAGGAAACCTGAGAGCAAGAGATTGAAAGATTGCAGAGTGATAGCTTTGATCAGATTGCCAGCAATTTGACATGAATACATTCTTAACTATAATATAAAAACCCCTTATTGCACGCACACCAAAACATCTTACTAAGGACATGTCTAATTTTAACAGCATCCCATATCCAACAGAGGCAGATTTCGTCCTCTCCTTTCACGTACAATGAGGTTGAAGAGGAAAAAAAATAAAAGGAAGAAAAGGAAAAAGAAAAGAAGGAAAGCAGCAGATACATTTAGTGGTCCCTTTACCAACATAAAGTTTATCTTATTTGTAGCTTTTGGCTTTCAGCCTTTCTTTGTAAGCTGATTGAATTCTTCAGGAAATGATGCATGAGGGGAGGTTTCCAGCCAGTTCTGCTGAGGAACTGAAGATTCCCAGGAGGGTGATGATAAGCTGAAATGATGGCTATGATAGGAGACATTGCAGATATAGATAGGAAGAACAAACCAGCTTCAGCTAAACACATCCAAAATGCACAAGCCTGAAAGCGCATTTAGAATCTATCAGCCTGGAAAGATGCCTGCTCCCGGCCAGGGCCAACCAGCCACTTCAGGACTTTTTAATCAGTATTTCCCAACTGCTGCACTGTAGGCATTCCTCCTGGCAGCATTATTCACTTGGCTGCCCACATGCCGTTCATAATGGTTGTCTCTTGGCCATATTACTTATTACTTTTATAAGGCAGCCGCCTTCCAGCTGCATGACGTATGCAGCCCACAGGCATATACTTTTAACATATGCTGCATATTGTCCTTTACACTATTCCTATTAAGCCAACACAAAATGAGGAGATTGGGACTGTTATGTCCTCTAAGCAGTCAGTATATCCAAGAGCAGGAACAGAAAAGCTCCCAGTGTTGCAAGCGGGGCTTGAAGGATTAGGAACAGTAAGGATTAAACATTGCCAGGTGTCTAACCAGGCCTCATGATGAGTATTCTTGCCTTGACTTTTCCTTGTAAATTACCTTTCTTTTAACATACTTTCTCCTTTCAGATAAAGAAGTGCCCCAGAGTGCTCTTGTAAAACTCACTCTGAATAAATACTCAATGACACTTTCAATTAGATCACATCACTCTCGAGCCCATGAGACTTACCAGAATGCAAAATACAGATATAAGATTTCCATGAGCCATTCCTGATTTATACTCATTTAAATGACAATTTAATCAGAACAGCATTTTTACCACAGACCCAGATCAAAGACTTGAATGTTTTACCTGGCTGGCTGAAGAAATTTTATCATTCCCTTGGTCATTCATGGTCAGTTTTGAATTCACAGTTCAGCCAAGAGACTTGTGTTCTGCTGGATTCCAGAAATAAGCAGTTGGTTGTGGAAAAACTCCTTGTTATTTCTGCAATGGGTTGTGTAGAAAGCTTTTAATCCCACCCTCCAGTATTTACTGCATTCTTAGCTTCAGGTTAAGCAACTACAAAGATCTCTAGTTCATAGAAATGGGAAGTGGAAGTAGTTATATAGTTAACCTTAGCTTTTTCTCACTGATATGTACATCGCACATACATGTACCCACACAACAGAATCTGCTGCATTCAAAACATAGATGACCCAGTGAGTCATAATCATGTTCTAAAAGGTTTAAAATAGAACTATCGTTTTCTGAAACAGCAGGTCATGAAGCATTAATTTGTGTTGGGCTTTAAGCGGGACCTCAGCAACCTGACTTTCGTGCTACAGCGTGTTCCAAAACAGCCTGGGCTCATGGAGCTGGCGGCTCTCCACTCATATCTGTGCAGAGTCTGCACATGGAACAAAGCAATATTTAGAAGAAAATCAGGGATGAAAGTCTGCTCTAAAAATCTTTAGAAGAAAATAAGATTTGCTCTCCTATCTACCCAACTGTCTTCCTCACAAAAGTGTACACTGTGATCCTCCATTTCATGGTAAGGGGCAGTTCCATTCCAGAGAGAACAGTGTGCACAGGTCTAGCATTACTTATGAGAGTCAGTCTAGCAAAAATGGAGGAAAAAGACTTTAAATCACAGCCTTGGGGTTTTTTTAGCAGCTTCAGAAGTGCTGGGAACAAAAGATCCAGCCTGGCTGTACACTGTAAAAATGGAAAGCAGTTTATGAACGTCTGCTTTCATTAGGAGCTCAGAATCTCCTCTTGAAGGGCTAAAGTCTTCTAAGTGCTGGTGACAAGCAGCTCTCTTTTTCTTTTTCCAAAGTCTCTTGGCACTTTTTGCTTCCTATTTGAATCTGGATTAATGCCAGGCTGTTCCCAAAGTTTTCAGACCCGCAGACCATTTGTCAAATCTCTAAACCAGAGTATGGCCACCGTGCAGAGAAGCAGGGTACATTTAGCCCATGCTGAGCCCCATGGCTGGATTCCTCTGTGATATCCAGCACACTTCATTCAAAACTAGCTCAGGAACTTCTATGCTCCACTGCAATACAGACACACTTGCCAGGCTTTGTACCAAAGGCACAATCCCTCTTCAAAAGGGAGTCATGCTTTTGACAAGAAGGTCATAAAACAGGAGTCATAGAAGTCCTTTGTGTTCCCTTTAGCCTAAGACTTTAGCGGATTAATCTTCCATAGTAGCTGAAACAGGTCTTACAGTGGTGGTGTTTGGAAGATTGGACACTACATGTCAGGGCACTCTGAAAGCCAGGAGCAGCAGGGGCTCCCCAGGGATGGTGGGATAGGGCTGCACAGCCAAGGCCTGTCCTAACACCCCAACCAGGGGAGCCTGGGGGCATCCCCAGCCATCAGGCAACTCACTGGGGATGGGACAAGGCCATGCCAGGACATAACCCCATGGGTGTGGGTCAGGTTCAACCCTGGTGCAGGGAACCAGAATCAGACACTGCCCCAGGATGATAGGCAGGAGCCTGGGGATGGAAACAGGCTGGGGCCAGGCCAGGACGTCAGCATACAGAACAGGACAAGCTTAGTAGAGCCACGGCCAGGCAGAACATGGCTGCGGCAGAGCTCGTATGGCACCACTGCGGCAGGGACGGAAGTGGGGTCCTGAGCCATGAGTAGGGTTGAGGAGAGGCTGAGCAGGGACAGTTTAGGACCCCCATGGCCCTGAGACCATGGAAGTAACACTGTATGCTGTTGGGGCTGTCACAGAGGAAGGACCGTGCAGCTTCCTGACACTAGACTGTATCTGTATTTGAAAGTTTTAAAACACAATGAAGAAAAAACTATACATAACTCTCCAGCAGGAAATGAAGAGGCATTTTGGGTTGGGTTGGGGTTTTTTTTGCATTTGGCAGGCAGAGGGCATACTCAGCCTAGACCTAAATATAGCCTCCTGTCTGCTTAGGGACTATTTATTCTTTCTGTCTCCTGACACCGGTACACACAACATTTATTTAACATTCAGCAGATGCAGCACTCATACGAACCCATACAATCTGTTCCAGAGAAATCAGCAGTGACTTTAGGAAGCTATCACTGTGCTGGGAGTGGAGGACCAGCCAGCAGCACCATGAGAGTCATCCATTTACTAGCAAGGAACCGCAGTTCTACCCCAAATACCTGAAACTGGTACTGGGATTTGGGAAGTAAGATGGTCAGAACCAGCTGGGGCAACATTGGGAATGACTGATCAAGATTTTCCACCTGACTGATCTTTCCAATAAAAAGTCACAGGCTACTTCCCTCCAAAATCACTTTTATCTGTCAGCAGAGTCATACCCACGGCTCTCTGCCCAGCTGCCTCTAAAGCTCTTGCAGTTTTGTTTCTGACTCTAGGAAAATGGCCTTTTTTGGATCCCTGCATGTAAAATCACATATGGAAAAGTTAGAAGAAATGGAAGTTTCAATGCAAAAGCATTATTTTCCATACACGGAGACTCTGCTGTCAGTGATTAAATTAGCAGCCTTAATCTCAGCTCACATATTCACCAAATGAGTTTCATTCTATATTAAATAGTTCAGTGCATATATCCTTGCTTAATTTAATACCTATTCATCTGATGGAAATCTGACAGAACTTTAACCATTAGAACTGAACTATTTCACACAGAAGATTTTGTCCATTTGCTGGCAAAACTTGTTACCGCATGCAGTGAGTTAATTTAAACACACGCTGTATGTGGCACACAAACAGTACTCAACTCAGCATTTACTAATATCCCTTCTTTCTTTTCAGTATCATTCTTTTCTATAACAAGACGCACTGTTAAAGATGAGCTGCACATCTGGGTCCCCGGAGTGTGAAGGGTGCCACAGATAACGGGGTCCCTGGGGTCCCCACTGGCCAGCGGGTCTCTTGGACAGCTTGTCCAAGGGTTTAAGGGTGCCCCAGCAGGTGGGGTCCCTGGCAACTCCAAATGCCTTGCTCCTGGGACTCTCCATGGGTCAGCAGTGCCCCAGTTGCCAGGGCCCTCAGCCTTCCCAGACACCAGGGTACTTGCCTCTAGGTTGTGGTGGTGATGCTGGAGGTACTGACCCAGCTGTAGCTGCACTTGCTGTTGCAGGATGAGCCCTGCCTCAGTGTCACTTTTGCATGGCCAGGGTGGGACATGGTGAGGTTGGGAGGACACTTGGGAGGTGGGGAGGGAGAGGGACACATGGTATTTATAGGACCTCTGGGTGCTTCGGTCCTTCCCAAAGCACCACAAAGCTAAAAGAATTACTGTTCCAAAGAGAGGTTGGTGAGTGAGTGCCCAGAGGTTTTAAGTGACTGCCAAATATCCATGGTAATGGAAAAGAAGAAAGATCAGCATGAGCACAGTTGTAGGAAAGTGTACCAGGGACAGCTTGTTTACCTAACAGAAAATTGTCTTTTGTAATGCCTGGTGCCAAAAGAGGCATCATTCCAAATTAAAACAGAGAAATCTGCTGGACCCAGCTGAAACCAGCGGCCAGGGCTCACAGCCAACACCATCCAAATCAAGGAGCCTTCACTGGCACTGGGGCATCTCAGAGGTGAGACAGTATCCACTCACTTCAAAAAGAGAGCTCACCAAGACACTGAGGATGGGCTCCGCAGGCCAACTGCCCCCAACTTTGAAGGCTGTACTAGGAAACTGGAGCCAGGCCAGCTGCTATGGGATGTTCCTACCAGGCCTCACTGCTCATCCACAGGAGTCCAGAGAAGGAAAAGGCACAACTGCTGGGACATGAAGTGGTATTTCTCTAGAAAAAACAAGCAGAAAAGGTATCTGAGAGGATAGTAACAGGAGCTGGAGCAACTCAGAATTACACAACGTGTTTATCAAGAGAGCATCTGAAAGTCCCCACGCAGCAGGGGTAAACCCCACTGTCACTGAAGACTGGGAGCTCATCACTCATCTTACCAAAGCCAGAATTTCTCACAGGGTGTCACACCATTGAAAGGACTACTGCAAATCATATGGATATTCTGCTCTTCACAAAAGAAAGAAATGTGAGAAGTAAATGCTTCATTTAAAGCTTAGGAAGATAAAACCCCCAAAGCCTTTATCTCTTAGTTTTAAGCACATGAATATGAACTTAGTTCTCGTGAAACATCTGTATCAATAATTTTGTCTGTATAAAACTGTTTCCAGCAGATATGTGTTCCAATTCAGAGCACAAAGAGAATAGGCAAGGCAGGTACTTGGACAAAAAATCAGAGAGATGCATTCTGTGGAGAAAAAAGGAAAACTCCTCAACTCTTAGCACAACAATACACCTGTTAAGAAAAGAATCATGGCTATTTACACAAGCACTTGTTCAATATCTGAAAACATACCTAAAGATGTGCAGGTCTAACTCTTCAAAGAACATTTTTCATTCCAAGAACATCAGCTATAAACACAGTTACAAAAGAGAGCTAAGCACTGAAAATCTAGTGCTACTGGAAAAACTGAAGCAGTGCATAGACCTCGGATGATCCAACCAGCTGCACAAACCTCTTCTCAATCAAGACTGCAGCCATTCCTTCAAAAGCCCTAACTACCTATGTTTACTCTCAGGTGGCTGCCTTTGGCCAGCCAAAAATTAAATTCCTGGGGGTTTTTAGTGCAAATCTACTTTCCACATCATGAATCTGGAGATGGTTTGGAAAGTACATGTGCACTTTTCTTATTCACCCAATACTTTCAAGATGGTCTTCTTCCAGGAAAATGTTCTGTCCCTCAGAGCAGAATTATAAATAGGGAGAGGAAATTCAGATGTGCTGTTTCACTTGACATGCCTGTGCTCTCTGTTTCAGCAGCACACACTCGGTGAGATTCAAAGTGTTCGACAGGGGTCTGCTCCCAGTCTGCACATAACTATTATGGATGTAGCTTTGCATGTTGCTGCTGAGTAGCAGGTCCACTGTTCACTGAGCCGTGTTCACTGCTGGCTGGCACTCACAAATCACACTCAGACAGTCCTTCTTTGCTGTTTTTCAGGTTCTTTCTGTCCATTCAGTAGATGAATCTGGACTTCACATTGCTGAGTTTGGGTCTAAGTGGCTACAACAGTCTGGAATGACGGCTGTCTAAATGCACAGACTGCACCACGGAACGTGCCTTCTCATCCACTTCCCCTTCCATTTAAGATCACAACACATATCCATGGCAACTGCAGCTCCTGCTTACAAGAAAACAGAGACATTAGGAAATGTCTAGAATCTCCTTCCATAGTTTGGCATCAAAATATAGGATGTAGATCCAGTGCCTCTCAGTTCCCTGGGAACCATGACTACCTCCTTGCATGGTCTGCTCCAGAGACCCTAGGCCACCAGAGCACCATAGTTACCCTAAATACACAGCAGCAATCAAGCACAACACTTAGCTTGAAGAGAGCCATTTTCTGCTTGAAGAAGGATCACTGTGATGTAGCAAAGATGTGACAGTAGAAGAAAGACAGTGTAGGAGATTTAGTTCATTATACAGGAGCAAGATACGAAATAGCAAGCAGCTTGCATTTCATATGGGCAGAAAGGTGAGGTCTAGGGGAGAAAAAATTGACGTGTGGGAACAGTGTGTTCCAACAAAGCGCAAAGCTAAATGTGGCACAGACGTGCTATTCACCCACAACTCTAAACCTACAGAGGAAGCATACGCCTGTCAACATTTTGACTTATAATAGAATTACATTACAGCAAAACCAAAAAAGGCTTAAAAAGAGGACCCTGAAATGGCAGAGAAAAATGAAGGCAACAAAAGGGCTTGTTACACCCTGCTGATCCTGGCTGGCAGGTACTGAGAACAAAAAGATTAGAGAGGCTGTACACTGTAAGAGAAGCTGTCACTCCCTGATACATGTGTACATTTGCAAACACAACTGATCCTTTGGGGTGACAACAGAGTAAGATTAGAGTGACACATACCTGGCAAGAGAGACTCTTCTGGATTTGCTGTTTGACTAGCTATCAAAATCTGCACTCTGCTTTTTAATATTCCTTTTTTTTTTTTTAGCTATTCCTCACACACTTCATCAATGGTCAGTTTGTAAATGAAGATCTGGCTTCTTTCCCAAGGATACTGTTGATAATCAAAGGAATGGGAAATTCTAGTTCTGGAAAGAAACACAAAGAGGGATGTTCCAAGACATCCTACTAGAACATGTGTTGTCTTCCGTAAAGTTGCAGTGATTATATTCAAGACAGAGGTTTTAGAGAAGCTATGCATCTTATTGAACCTGCTGATATAATGGGGAAGAAGTAGATTTTTCCCAGCCTACTTGTGTGTTTGAGAGCCTCTCTTTTTTTTTCCCAAGACTATGCAATTTTGTCTTGTCATCACTCTGCAAAGCAAACTAGATCATGCTAGTTGTAAGAATGCTACTAAATCATTGCAAATTTTCTGTGAAAAGACACCACAGGCATTAAAATAAAGAAGTCTTCTAAAAATATTTTATCCTTTTGTGCTGATTTTGGATCAAGCCGTGAGGGCTCAGCACAGATGCTGTAAGTTCAGCTGAGGAAAAGGAGTCAACAACAAAAATGTAACCCTTAGGTGTATGAGTTCAGGTAGGAGACAAAAGTACCAATTACATCCCACACAGCTATAAAATGGTGTAATTTTTTTTTTTTTTGGGGGGGGGCGGGGGGAGTGCCCAAAAAATTGGAATATTCACCTGTGGTATCCAAAGGATGAAATCATCACTCTTGACAGATCTTAGCCTCACATTTCTGTCTGACAAGAATGAAAAACACAAATAGCCCATGACCCAGCAAGCTTCAAATTGCATTCTCCACCCTGTTGAGGGTTAGTTGTTACAGAAAGTCTTGTTATCTTGGGCACAGGTAGAAGTTAGATTTTCAGCAGTTACTGGCATCCAATGGATGGTTCATGTGTGCAACCATCAAAAAAACCCAATTAATGAATAAATTTCTGGTTATTGTAACCCATTCCTCCATGTTATCACTATTGCATCAGCTATCACAGTAGTTATCACTGCGATAACTATGTTATTTATGTAGTTATTTCATACTACACATGAAGTGCCGACTAGGTGTGCCTTTCACACCCGACTAGGTGAGCTGAAATCTTTTACCTCATAGAAGATGAAAGTAGTGTGCTCTGTTTGGTGGTGGCTCTAAGACTTTTTGCTGATGTGGAGTAAAAGCTGCTGTACAAAGGAGTTAAAACTTCATAGTGTTACATCACCACTGCATGCTGCTATTCAGAGGGAACAACAAAGAAAACTTCCAACAAGGTTTATCAAGTTCTGATGGGGATGAACTCCACTTCAGCCCATGGTTAAGCAAGGCAAACCCCCAGTATTCATTATCAGACACAAGCACAGTACCAAAACAACTCTTGCATCGTACCTTCCCATCATGGCTTCACATTTTCACTTTCTTGATGTCCGCACAAGAAAGTCTCTGCTGGCTGTTTTCAAACAACATAGTAGTGGGTTAGGACTTGTGCTCATATAGACCCTAGAAGCAAAGCCAGACAATCACACAACAAATACATTTAAAACCTTTGGTTTGACTATGGCTTACACTCAGAACATCTATTGCTGTCGCAGTAGCATCGCTAGGTCTGGGATCCCTTTGTGTATAGTGAGGCATAAGAGAACTAAAGGCCATTCCTGCTTGAAAGCACTTGCCCATCTGAACTGAAAGCCTTGCAGAGCTGATTCGTCCTGCTCTCACACCAGCAACCAGGCACACCACACAGCTCTGTTCCTGCCATATGCAACCCCTCAGCCAATTGCCAGTTTCCTTATACTTGAGAGCATGCAAATATTTATGAGGCTGAGAACCAGTTCCTGTGTAAATTCCTCATAAGGTGTCTTCTCTCAGGCTGATAAGAAGAAAACAAGAATGTCTCCTGAAATGAATTTTGAGAATATTTACATAATTGAACAGGGCTTTCTACAGGGCTCCTCCTACACAACTCCACAGTGATGTATTGCCATATCACAGCTCAGCTTTATCTCCACCCTGTGAGTCCTTATTACAAAGCCAATAATAACCAGGCAATAGCTGGCATATCACAGCAATTGTAACATGCATGGGAATCAAGTATTTCTGCTAAGCTTTGAGGGAAATGCTCAGCATAAACCCTTGGTATTAACCTTCATATTGTGACTGAAGACCTTGTAATGTAATTTTACTTATAATTCTCTTCACAGAAATGAGAAACAGCAGGTAAAGGAGTCCCAGACATAGCTGTTTTTCCAAGTGCTATATCATTTTTGGAAGATTAAGAACAAAACTTCTGCTTAAGAGAAATGTATTACAGCACAAGTCAGAAAAGCATCTAGGATCATTCTTTCTCTAAAATTAGATGTCTAGTGTTTATTAGATTGGCACAAAAGGTTGTTTGAAAACAGCTGATGGAACAGAGAAGAGCCAAACACAAAGCAGTATGTGCAAGACCTCCTAACAGCAGACTGCAGGAGTGTGCAGAGGGGAGGGAAAGAAAATAAGGAGCACTTAGAAGGTAATAGAGTAAGTGAAGAGTTTTTCCACAACACCATATTGGCGCAGGCTATTTGTAATGAGCCATTCCCAGCTGCCGTGTTGCTATAGCTAAGCCATCATTTCCAGCCCTGTTTTCATAACCAAGCAGAGAGGCAGGACTTAGAAGAGCTCGGTGAGACACAGCTATGCCAATCCCAAGTGGAGAAGTGAGCAACATTCTCATTTCCTTCTTCCCCCATCCTTTCGTATCTCTTTCTGTCTCTCCGAAAACATTTACATTTAATGAAGGTGGGCATTTTCTCATTTTTGCAAGGGACATAAAGAAATCAGGATCAGTGTGTAATAATGTATCACCACTGAGGTGTACAAGGGACATTTCCAATGGATCTTTCCATTCCAAAGCCAGCTGAGGCTGTCAGGGAAGAGCACCTTTTACAGTGATGAAGCCCTGAAGCGACTAGGGCTTTGATGATTTTCAGATCAGAAACGAGAGGCAAAGAGCAAGACATGTCAACGATCCTCCAGGGTTTATAGACCTTCTGGTCCTATTGAGCACTGAGAGATGATTTTGCCCTTCGCATACCCTGATCTAACCTCTTCAGAGGCCAATTGAAATCTGCTGAAGGGTCTCTGTTAAACTTGGAATTCCTTCAAGTTAGTCTGGCTTTTACCGACTTGCCCATCAGACCTCCTCTCTGGGTGTGCCCTAGCACTGTGAAAGTACTATATGGCTGCCATATAGATGGTTTTCATTAAGTTTAAGGAGGAGAGGGGGGTATGAGCAATGAAAATGTAGCTTTGTTATACCAGGTTCTGAGAAAGCAAGAAAGCAGAGTGCACATGAGTGAGCAATAATATGTGAACAATAATAATAGTTGAGGCTATAGTTTCCCTCTTTTGTTTTCCAGACATAACAGAAGAACTCTTTAAATGCCTTAAAACCAAACATATTTTCTTAGAAAGGAGCTACAACCCATCTATATTTACATCAGGATTGGGTGGGGAAGGTGACCAGTGTGAGCTCCTGTGGGAGGCAAATGTGTGTATATATATATATATATACACACACACACAAGGACGCATACACACATTGCCTGTACAAAGGCTGCATGCATGGTGGGAAAACACTGCAGAACTGCAAAGACTACAGAGGACTACACAAGCATGTGCACGGCTCCATTTCAAACCAAACAGAGACAATATTATTTGTTCTTAGTTAGTTTCTTAGCACTCAAAATCAAATGACTTATTGTTCTTCCCTTTACTTTTGGTATTTAGGAGGCTGGTGGACATCAGAGTGCTATCTGGTAACAAATTTTGTACCTTCCAAAAAATAACTTCAGTGATTTAGAATCAATTGCTGTAAAAGTGTACATACTTGATAAAAAAAGCTGCAAAGTTGACATGACCCTGGGAAAGGTGACGAGCCCATGGAAGCCTTTACACTGGTTTCAGTGGGAATGGGCTCTGATCCGACACAGACTGCCAGGTTTCACACAAGACAGCTAAGACTGGATTGAAAAACAAAAGTAAAAGAAAAAAGTTTTCAGTGAAAATAATCAGCTGCTTGTAACATACAGATGAAAACTGGTTTTACCTCTAATCTTCCTATGCCCCTTTAAACACTTAAATCACAACTAAAACTGTCTTCGTCTCCATAACCTTTCCATACATCATTCAGGTCCATTGCCTCTGCTCTATTTATTTAAGCCTACTTTGGTGTGTCTATTCCCCTAATACTGTTTTTACTGAGTGAGCTCAGCGCAGTGGGAATTTTGATCTCCTCCTGATAGTTACATAACTATTACCCCCAATGAGAATCTGGGACACAGGCACACACCACCTTAATTCCCTACATGGAATATAGGCAGCTTAATTCCCTATAGAAAGGTGGAAATAAAAAAAAAAGAAAGAAAAAAAACACCTCGAAACAAAAACCTGGTCTTTCTTAGTGAAGATAAAACATGCAGATAGTTCTATTCTTCTGAGAATACTTGGCTGGCATACTTAGAGCCCCCTTATTTCACAACATATAATTAAAATAGACTTTCAAGCAGAGCAAGTTTCCTTCCTACCCACTCCCTTTTACCACCTCTGCTGATCTGCACTTAGACTTTCTTCATGAAACTTTACCTAGAGAATATGCACAAAGCTTTGAACTGGAGCTAAGAGAAGATCTTGTCTTTGAAGAACCAGCCTCAAATTCCGGTGGTCTCAAAACTCAAACTCCTCCACTCTGCACTGAGTGGGGAGGCAGGTGCAGCAGGCCTTTGTAAAACAGGAGTGATGCCTTGCATATACTCTGGGATGAAGAGCAGTCTCAAGAGCATGTTTGAGCTAACTGAGCCTTAGAGCTCGCCTGTTTTCTGCCTACACCAATGGCTAGTAGCCCAGCTCTCCTGTGGCTACAAGGGCAAACTCCTTTTAGCTAGAGCTGAGCTGAGGATACTTGCTAGCAGATGGGGCTGCCCAGACCACTTCCCTGCCTAGCCATAGACAAAACTAAACCTGGCTGAAATCAAACACACTCGGGTCTCCAGAAAGGCCTGAAACTCAGGACAAGACCTCCTCTACTCTAGGAAGGCAGAGAGCAAGCCTGCCTGACAGAGCAGGCTTAGACATTGTGGTGACCTAACTGACAGCATGGCAATGCTAGTAACAAATGTGAAGATTTTATGGATCATTGTAATTAAAAGCAGGTTCCAGCTGAAACTGTGATAACCCAAAGACACCCAGTCACACAAACCTTTCTATTCACCAGATAAACCCTCTGAACTTCGTGGGGCCTTTCATGAAGGAGAACCACCACAACTTCTGTGCACAAAGACAGTACAACTCAGATAACAGCTCCGAGTATGGCCCGGTCTTTATTAAAGATAGTTCAGTGAGGCTCCTATGGAGTCACTACAAAGCAGGCTTTTGTCACATAGCTTGAATATGACAGCCCATGAGATCTGGCAGCAAGTTCAGAGGAAGTGAAGCATCCAAGTTCTTTTCCGTTTTGTCTGCAAAACGTGATATATGAAATGCTTTGTTTGCGATGATCTGCTTTATTTGGCAGGGAAGACAAAAGGATTCAGTCATTGTCCAGTAAAGCTTTCAAGCAGGACTAGCCAGGAAATCAGTGCATAAAGAAAGAAACAAACAAACAAAACCCAATCCCAGGATTCTCCAACCCTAAAGCAAGGCAGAGTTTATGCTCAAAACATAGCTCTTTTTTTTTTTTTTTGCAAAGAATGTCTTGGCAAAATGTAGTGGAAATTTAGAAGCACCTTTGGCTTCGCTCAGATGATTTCCATTGAGGCCACCATCTTCTTCCTTTGTATACTTGGTTACGGATGATGTGTTAATATGGGACATATTTATCTTGTTTGCTTGAACAGTGTTTGGAAGAAGCGGATACTGTGCATACTCATCCAGCCTGGATAACCCTACCACAGACAGCTGTGCTGGGCCATGTCCACAGGCACTACAAGGCGGGGGCAACAAAGACACCACAGGCACGAATAACCAGGCAACCTGCAATGGCAAGGTCACCACAAGCTTCCCAAATGAGCCCTCAAGCTGCTGGTGTTCAAGGCTGCCCTGGAGGCTCGCCTGGTGCTCATGGTGAGCCAGGAGAGCAGGCAGCGCCTCTGGCTCAGCAGCATGAGAAAGAAGTGAAAAATCCAGTGTCTGCTCCTCACACAGACACACACAGACAGACTTTTACATGCTTAGACTAGTTTTCCCCTTAGGACTGTGGCCTGGGGCTGTGCTGGAGCTTCTGGCCACCTGTGTCCCTTGCTGGTGTCCTGCAGCTTCTTTCAGAACGCTCTGGGAGAAGAAATGCAGATGTATTTCTGGAAACTCGGCAGTGATCGGTACAGCTGGAACATCCCTCACCCGGCCAGCAGAGCTGCTGGCTTCGGCTGGCCGGGG
>NW_009944827.1:25315-79956 GCF_000696875.1 Nestor notabilis
AACCCTGCCCCTCCCCCCCCGGGTGCTGCGGCAGCCAGGCAGGCTGCTCGAGTCAATGGCTGCTGCTGCTGGGCAACAGGTTGGCCACACTAGAGGGGACATGCACATGTACAGCTGTTGCAGTCATAAACATATGAAGGCTCCAGTTTTGGTGAAGCATATCCACAGCTGGGTTATCTCAAAGCCATTATCTGTTTGATCTATTTTCTCGAGTCAGCATGGGGAGAAAGCAGTGATGGTTTTCATTTTACTATTTCATAGTTACAATCCCAGTGGCTCAGAAGTGTTGCTGGGACAGTTTTGAGGCCTAAAACACTCATCCATGAGCCATAAGACAAGCAGGAATCATCAAAAGCAGTAAAAGCCTGAAATCCAGAGTTAGTTTCAGTTGGCACACGGCTGAATAACCTTGGCCTGCAATCCAGTGTTTTGGTGAGTAATGTGATGACAGAAGCTGTTCTTTCCACATCCTGCATTTGATTTTTATAGCTATTCTTCAGTTGGAGCGAAAGTCTCCAGACAAGATCAGGGTCCTGCAGTGGCAGGACCTTGAATATACAGTATTGTCACTGCCAGAACAGCTTGAGACAGGAACAGTCCAGCCTTACTAGGAAAGTATCTAGGAAAGAGGTGTACAAGGATTAGGCACTTCCCCAAAACAACTTGGGATGTCTCAAACTCAGCTTCAGAAGACCTTTGGCATCTTCCCTACAGCCAAATCTTCCCCTTTTGAATGACAGAAGCAGATTTCTGGAAGTTGCAGCAATTTTCTTTGGGTTCTGACTGATTGGTAGAATATCCCTGCTAGTGGCCACACAGCAGGAAAGCAAACACTACAAGTGGGCTGTTCCCCATCCCTTCAGATCTTTTAACATTTTAGTAGTGGTGTTAGTGGGGAACAGGAAATCTCAGAAGTATTGAAAATAAGACCCCTACAACTCCTTTACTGCAATACTCGTCTCTGAGCCATCAGTGGAGTTTGCCCTCAGCTCAGAGTTTCCCCCTTAAAATAAGCCCACTGAAACCAGCTGTGATCAGAAAGTCTTTGTCCTGCATCTAATTTGTCCTGTCAAAACATCTCTTCCATCTGAGTTTCTACAAGGAAGATGGAATCATCTCTCTGTGGTTCCACCTCTAGTCAAATCCCCTGTGTCCTGCTGAAAAAAGACAAAGATAATATTTTCTGTATCATCCAACAGTTAAATGGTACTGTACGTTAGGAGCATCACCTAGTTCATAATCTCTCTCCTTTGCTTCAATTTAGGTGGAAGCAGGACAGGTTTTATTCTGTAGGGTTTGAGAAACTGTTCAAATACACTCCCTTTTCTGAACTTTTCTAAGTTCTCTGCTGTTCTGTTCATTTTTTGCCATATAAAGACACAACAGTTCCTCTAAATGTCTGCAAACACTGGAGGAAAATACAGGCTCAGGGTACCGGTGTCTGCATCTGATCAAATGTAGTGTCTGAGTTTGGAGCAGTTGTGTTGCTATTTCTGCTGCACTTCAAAAGAATGAAGCTTCTCTTCAGTCAGAAATTCTCCTTAGGAAAGTGTAAAGCACAATCAACATTTTGCATCCTGCATTCCCAGCAGCCAAGCTTCTGAACAGTAAGGAGTCTAAGTTTTCTGAATAGCCCAACTGCTCAAATGACTTCTATTAATAATTTGTCAGAAGGACTTAGGACAAGCTTCTTGAAGGCATATTGATCATATTGAATCAACGTAGAAGATAATAGCTCTGGAACAGCATGTACAAAGCTGCCAAGTAAAAGTCATCCTTTCAGATAATCATATTCATGAGGTCAGCAGAGGACACTAACTCTCAGCACTTCGCTTAGTTTCCACATGATCTCGTTCCCCTAGGGTGTAAGATTAGATCACGAAAAGAACCAGTTACCTCTCATCTCCCAGCCAGTCATCAGCACCGAATATCACAGTACTGCTACTGACTCAGACTGCAGCAACCTAAAGTCACAGCCAGGGCAGAGAGGGAGGGAAATGAGAGCACCGACTGTACTCTCTTTGTCCACCTGCCTCTCTCCTACACATCCCACCTAGCTGAGCAGGGGTTTGTGACATCCTGGTTTTTATAGGCACTGGCACTCACTGCTCTGGCTGTTGCACCCAAAAGGAGAACCAGGGTCCCCGACAGCTTGAAGGTAGAAAGGGGACTGAGATTTAGGGGCACAGAGCTAGGAAGCACCAGGATCATCAAGTCCAGTTGTGCCCTGAGGCTAGTTGGATATTCAGCATCCTCCATTCCTGTGTACAGATCAGTGCTGCTTACCAGGAGCCTGAAGCATAATATAATGGCTCAGGCATCCACCCCAGGACAGGGGTACGCAGCTCATCAGTCTGCAGGACAGCTTGCTCATGCAGCAGGGAGCAGGGCAGGCTGGCACATTCAGGATGGTGCAGCTGGCTCAGCCAGCCAAGCTACACTGGGGCAGGAGCACCTTTCACAGTGGGAAAGAAAAACAGAGGTGGAGATAAGGCTCCATTATCTCTATGGCAACTGCCAGGTAGCTGCACCATGCTCACCCTTGGTGGAGAGGAATAAAGAAGAGAGAAGAGCGGAGAATAAAACAGCGTGCTGCAGCCAGGCACCGATCTCTAGCAATACTTCCCCATCATTTGCTAGGAGACACCAAAAACATGTGTGAGGCTCAAATAACCACACCAAAGTCTTTAAGCTGGAGATGCCAGCAGTGCTGCAGGGCATACATCATGTAAGGCCCAAAATACTCATTTTACTCAAGCCACAGGTGAACATTAAGCTCAGGTAAAGATGCCAAATGGGTGGTAAATAAATTAGATTTATAAATATACATCTGAAACAACATAAAATAAATATTGAAAACCAGCAGGCTGAGGATCATACCAAAGCCATCCAACTTGTTTCATGTTTGCATCAGAGTACAACAAAAAGGCAGCTTTGATTTGAAGTAGCCACATTTGTTCAGCTTTTCATCATCTAGGAAGGCTTCATTCTGTACAATCTGGAGGTCAAGATGAAAAATTCTCCTTGCTTCCCACGCAGTCACAGCATAGGAAGTTATTCCCCCCCAAAATGGAAACATACTATGCTTGCTCCAGGCCTCCAGGAGACTCCTGTCCCTACTTATCTTCCCTCTGTTAGTCAGCAGTCTTTCATATGCCATAATGATTTGAAAGAAAGAGTGGAAGACAATTCCTAGGAACTTCTCTTCACATAGATAATAGAAAGAGCTCATTTTAAAACCTTACCTGTGGATGTGCTGGGGGCTCTCTAGCCTACCTGAGTTCCAGTTACAGCAGCAGAGAGATTTGCACCACTGAACTCTGTGATTCCAGAAGAGGACACAAGTGCAGAAGCCTGGCCAAGCAGAGGAATTAACAGTACAGCCGCTTCCAAGCTAGGAGGGCATTCACTCAGCACAGAGACTCTCTCAGCTGTTCATACAGAGGACAGGCTGCCCACTTAGCAGTGGGTCAGAGACTTACTGCAGGCTGAACAATGCATGAAACCTAGAAACTCCAGGCTAAACAACGTGATTCCCCATGAAACCTAGAGTGAGGCCTCCCAGGCTGTGGTGCATCTATACTACCCCCAACCTGCCTCCAAGACAAAGGCAAGAAAAGCTTTTCCCCAGCAGCCAGGTTCACCTGGCATAGGCATGGAAGTTAGTGCCCTCACCTTGGTACCAGAGGAGGTGGAGGGGCCAAGGTAGTCACATGTAGCCTTGAATGGTGACATGACTACAGGCTGGATCAAGTCCCAGGCTGCGTCCTTGCTGCTGCAATCTCCTCAGTGACTACCTTTCTGTGAGGGACAGACGCTGCCCTTTGATGTGAGCCAGGCTTGGGCAGGGTCTGCTCAGAGGACAGGAGCAGGGAGGGTGATGAACACAGAGAGCCCTGACCACAACCAGCACCTCTGTGCTCCCTTCTGTTTGGCAGGACAGGAGTGATGGAAGCTCGGTACCACACTGACTGCTGGGGAGTAACTGCAATGATCTGCTGCAGCTCACATTGTTGTCCAGGCTAACAATGCACTGCTGATTTACAAGCAGGAGAGTGGCATCACCTACACCCCAGGGATGAGCTGCGAACTGAACTACTGCCATATGGCTCAGCCAAAGCAGGAGGGATTATAATGACAGAATGTGGCCTCACAGGATGGGGTTTCTTTACTTCAGAGCTTTTTGGTTAACTGCCTGTCCTCTCACCTTGCGGCCAGCTTTCAATCACTGAGCAGCAGCCGTGTGTTAACCCACTGGGAGCTGACCCGAATGCACGGGTAGTTCTCCAGCTCAGTGCTTCTCAAACAAGAAATTTAGTCTACATTAACTAATGGTCTGAATTTAAGGCAAATTTGTTTGATCTTAATTAATTTTCAAATCTAGGCCATTTTTGCTGTTCATGTATGTTTTGCACCATTCAACCACTGGGAAACTGAATCAGATGTTTTCTTGGGGTACAAACAGACAACCAAGCTACAGCATACCAGCTGAGTCACAGTTACAGTCGTGCTCGCACTGTAACCCTTCACAAACATGACATCTGGCATGTTAACACAAATGTTTCTCCCTGAGGTTTAAATAAAGGCTTTGACTCACGGCTGCTGTGGGGTGAGAGCACCTCCAGCATTAGCTCAGCTCTTGGAAACAGGTGAACTTGATTAAGCCTATGGGATGAAGAGAGAAATGGCCCCAGTAAAAGCATACATGGTGGAATAACATGTATGCTCTGAGGAAGTGACACTTATGCCTCAGCAAAGTCAGCTGGGGATCACTTCATCTACACTGAAACAAGCCTCTTTTCCATGCAGCGAGTGACACTCATCAGGCTTTGGCTCACCTCCTCCCCTCAGGAAGCGGGACATGATCATGAAGGCCACTCTGCAGTACCACCACAGGCTCATACATGGGACCTCACACATTTATCACAGGGAGGCATTCTCAGCCTCAGTGTGACAATGGTTAAATGCATGTGTGGCAGCTCGTAATTGGTCTCTTTCACACACAGGCACTCAAGGGTGCCCCAAGCATTAGGGGAAAAACATCTTCATTTTCTCCAACACAGTGGTGCTGCCTGCGAGGACGGGCACAGCTCTTCACTCTCTGCTCAGGCTGTGCAGCCTAAGGCAGCAGTTTCGTCACAAAGTCACATGAAAAGGACAGACCAGCAAAGCAGGGGCTACTTGCTTTAGATAAACAATGTAGTTGTCCTGCTGCTGCTGCACCTGAAGTTGCTACAGCAAAGGCTTTGTTTTCCCCTTCATACAGCATTTTAAAGGATTTTTAACCCAGTGACCAGGTGCACTGCAAGTTAATGACAGAACAGAAGAGAATTAAAGTGCCTTTGGCTAGCCAAGCCAAGTGCAAGCAGAGATAGACGAGCCCTCTGAAGAGACCCGACATGCTCATTAGGAATCCTCCCATGATCACTTTGCACAGCATTTGCTGATATCCTCAGGTTTTTGCAGTGGGAGACTCCTTGGGGAGCCCTCCGCTCATCCTAGCCAAAAGAAACAACTGAGGACAAGCCTGCACCAGTGTGGCCAAAACAGGTTTGTTTGCTCAAAACCCACTGCAAACCATAAGAAGGAAGAAGGTGGTTAAACAAAACCAGCAGGGATGGTGAGAGGCAGCCTCATAGCGGGGACTGTGCTGTACATCTCGCAACCAGGCACAGCATGGAGACCTCTCAGCCCACACCAAGGTGTGAATGCAGCTGGTGTAGCCCAGCTCACAGTTCGCTGTTGACAACACAGAGGTCTGAGTAAGAAGGTCCTACCTGTGGTGGAAGAGGGAAAGTGTTTCGGCTGCAGGAAACCTTGGGTTTTCTGTGCTCCCCTTCAGTACAAAGCTCTCACCATCAGTATGATACATGGGTAGTTCTACTGAAGCAAAGGGGTTGCTTGGCCCTCATAGATTTTACTGAATTGAAGCCTGTGCTCATGCTATGCACATTAGAGTTTCCAGGTAAAACAATCTCAGGGAAAGAAAACGATCTCTTGTCCTAAATGGTGGGCTCAGACATCATTATATGAAGGGACCAGTAAAATTCTGTGACTGGAGCATTTGGGGCAACTCTCCATATGAGCATCACCATAGCACAAGAGAAGATGTCTTTGTGGCTTCCTCTGAGACGACAGTGTAAGCTCCCTTAAATGCTGCGTGCAGTTCAGGTGCTGAAAACAGCTCTAAATCCCTTTCACATGATAACTAAACCCCCTGACCTCTCTTGTATAATCTATACTTTTTCCTTCTTACAAGAAGATTCATTGACCTGAAAGAAGGATTACTGATAGACGTTAGAGTTAGGCTACCAGGCAGAAATCCTTCCTAATCTTGGCTAATCTCATGCCTGCTTAAACTCCACTTTCAAAAAGTGCAATCACTTACAAAACAGCCTACATTCAAAAGACATCTGATTCCATTAATTACCTTTATCCTTCATCATTTCTCACTCATCTGTCTTGAAGAAAAGCTTAACCCCCAGAGTTACAAGTTTTTCTTGGACTTAGTGGTTCACAGAGTTTGAGGAGTTGTGGCCTGCATGGGGAAGGTGAGGGCTGAATTGCATTCCTAGGGAGAGGTTTGGTTCCCTGCTCTGACATGGAGCTTGGGGTCCCATTATCCAATACCCTGCACTTCTCTGTGTCTATGTCCCTTGTGTGTCCATTGAGGGTACACCACCTTTCCTGATGGACACGGATAGCAGAAATACTGCAGGGTGCAAGAGTGTTAAAATAATGACAGTCACAGCCCCAGGAGACCAGAAATCCCACGGGAGCCCTTCCAGGAAAAGGTGAACATCACTGCTCCTTGAATGGGCAATAATGGTGGTTTCATGGCCTATTTCCCTGCCACCTGGCACAAACCAGCCACTCAGCAGGGGCCTCACAGGACTGAGGTGCCTTCTCTGAGAGGAAGATGTTCACCTCCTATAATGCAGCATGAGATCAGAGGCTCCACACAACACCCTGTGTCCTCGCAGCCCTCCTGGGCTGAGCAGGGCGCATGTTGGACACCACTGCCCCGCTCTACCCATGCCCAGGGGCTGGTGCTCCACCACAGCAGAAGGCAGGGGCATGGCTGTGCTTTGCACTGCTTCTCTCTGGCAGTCATAACCACACGGGCAATGGCACTAAATCCCCATCTGACATCCCAGCCGTTCTGGATGCCATTAGAGGCAATTTTCGGTCCAGCTGCCTGTTTTAATGGCATGTGCAGTTAAACAGATTCATCCTTTCAGCTTCACTCTGCAGAGCCTTCACTCTCCAGCCGCTGCTGCTCCCATTCCAGGGAATTAAAGTGCTCTTTGTGTTTCTCTCTTGCAGGCAGGCAAGTTGCTTAGAGAAGTAGCTCTTGCCAAGAAAAGTGTATAATCTAGAAAGCCACCTGCTCAGCTTTTGTTCTTTGAACTCCCTACAATTTGCCTTTCCCAGGAGAAGGTGCAACTGTTTTCAGTGCAGGAGGAAAAAGAGGATTCGTGATGTGCTACAAAAGCACAGCCAGTCCCAAGGAAAAGGTTGATTTGTCTCACTGATGGGGCTGACACCCTCAGTTACGTTGGAGCAGCAGAGACACCCTAGGATCCCTGAAGCTGCTTCCAAATTTCACAACACTGCCCTTGTGCCTGCTTCAGTCTCTTGAAGATGATCTCCATGTTCCCACCAGGTTACAGTGTAAGTACCATACGAGACAAGCAGTGGTGCTTTGCCTTCCTGACAGGTCTCCATTTACTCCCTGTGGTTTTGCGCCTGCCAGAAATACTGCTCTGCTCAGGACAGGGGTGTCTGGTATTTGCTACAGGTGATTCTCCTGTGGGGTCACACAGTGGCAGGGCTATGGTACACCTCAGCTCCCAGCAACCAAGACAATGAGCACAAGGTCCGTGGAGCTGAAATCCACCCTTTCTCCTCATCCTTTGGTTTTTGCAGATGTGAGGGTTCAAACCATTTGGTATCATAAAACTGTTCTTAGCAAACAACAGCAGCATCTGCCTCTGTATTTAGTAAAGACATAACCCTAATCCCCACAACCCCACCATCATCTTTCTTGGATTTTATTAGTCAAAGAATGCAAAAATGACCAAAGAGATACATCACTTGGCCTTGTACAAGTGTATGCCTCATGATGAGCTGTCACAGTCAGCTGGTAAAGGCTTGGTTTCTCTTCAAGGGTTTCTACTACAAATACTTGCAAGGTGTGGCACAAAGAAGGCACTGTTAGGATAAAACTAATCCTCTCCTAAAGCTAAAATAGGTGGGACAAACTGCTGCTTAAAAATGCCAGTTTCAGCACGGACAATGGAGAGGGTTTAGCTGCCCAGGAAAAGCTGCCTTGCACAAGATGGCTGGGAGCCCACTATGCAGAGCTGTTGCTACAGGCAGTGCCCAGCTCCTTGTCCCTGTCAGGCTGAGATGCTGCTAATTGTGCAGCTTCTCAGAGCAGGAGTCCCTTGGGGAGCTCCCAGGGGTTGTAGGGTAGTGCACAGGGATGCACAAAGCCTCTTGTAGCACTGAGCCTCTCCAAGACATGGCTCAGAGCACCAGCTGTGTTCCATTTACCTTCTAGGAATAGGAAGGTCTTACCAATACCTGCTCCCTTGGGTACCTGCTCCCTGAACCCAGGACACAGGGACACAGGAGCTCTGTTTTTTCTTGCTAGATAGCTGGGAGGCTCCAGCAATAAAAATTCCTCACCACGCCTAAGGCTCTTTCCTGTGCACATCATTACTAAATACTCTTTAGACAATTTTCACATCCAATTCATCTAAATAATGGGAGAAATCAAAACTGGTGCCATTCAGTCTTCATTAATGCCATTGTCTGACTTGGGCGACTTTCATCTGTCCTTAATTTGACGCCTGGTAGTAACATTTTTCCCGAGGACATTTGTGTTCATTTGATGTTAATTATGACCTTTAAGCATTAACAAAAAATCCCCTGGCAACAGCTTCTATGCACAAAGTGAGTGTGACAGACCACAGTGTCAGTTTCCGCATAACACATCTCCTCGAGACCTGGGACAGACAATTCCAGCTGAATCACAGACACAGGTTTATTGCAATCACCCTGCCAGGAAATACCAAGTTAGAATCAACAACCAAAACAACAAAAAACCCTCTCCTAAGGAGCTGACACACTGCAGCACAAGCAGAACCATCACACCCAGTAGCACCATGTGACAACACTAATTATCTGCACTCGTTGTAGCTCTTCCAACACATCCCATGATGGGATAATGTTGCTGAAATAAAAGTCACCATGTTTTCAAAGCACCCAGTGGCAGGGGCCAACCAGGCCATGCCGAGAAATGCAAGTATCAAATAGCAAACAATTTAGATGTGAGTCTACGTGTGGTTTTCCATGTCTCAGAGAAGAGGTCAACTGTGGCAACAGACGGTGCCCAGCTTGCTGATAAACAGCTCCAGGTAATGGCTCCATCCCAGCATGCTCACTGGCAAGACACAAAGGGGCTGAGCTCTGCAGACAGCCTCGGCCCAGGGGAAAGCTTCCTTCTGCAAGATGGCCAATATGGCATGGGTCTGAAACACCAGGGAGGAGCAGAGCATGGCAATGATCAAAGTTTGCATGGCTCCAGACCCACAGATACACCTGGCTTTGCTGACCCCCCCAGCCTGCTGCATTGCTTGCACACATCCTGCCTCCGCTCAGACCCTAAACAGTGCAGCTGGCTTTCCAGAAACACAGGATCAGTTCCTGCTTGCTGTAAGGGACATGTGCCTCAGGGCAAGCCCCAGACAACCTCAGAGTTTCCACACCTGAGCTTGAGTTGGTGTTTTCGGTTTACTCTGATGACAGTTCTTAAACTCTGCACTCAATCACTTCCAAAATGTTCTGGCTAGTCTGAGAAGGGGGTACCCTACCACGTCATCAGCTGCCCACTGCTGTACACCTCCACACCGTCTTCTTGGCCAATGCATCAGTTACCTCAGAATAGCTCTGTTTCCAAACCACAGCCCAATGGCAGTCCTGAAACAGCACTGCCCTCCCCTCAGGAGTTGGGACAACGTACTGCTTGCCTTGGAGGCAGTGAGCACTGGGAGGCTGGGACTGGCCTCAGTAGGAATCAATGGACTAGCAGAGCACGGCTGAGTCAGGGCCTGGGAATCCCAAAGGCAAAGGCAGGAATAATGGTACCTCAACACCAGCAAGCAATGGACTTGCCAATATCAGTATGTCCTTCAATACTTCACTTCTGCCTCTCCAGCACACTCTCTTTCTTCATTTTTCACTATGGGAGAACCCAGCTACAAAGTGCAGCAGTGCTCTATACTTTGGCCTCTTTGCTTTGTTCAGGAGGAAGCAGCAGCGCTCCTCGCCCTCTCCCCTGCACAAGCACACTAATGCTGTGGCTGTCAGTACTCTTCTCCTTCCATCAGCATGATAAACAATCCTAGCAGCTCCCACTCTCTGAATCATGATTTGTATCTCATTTCTGATTGTATTATGTTTAGCTGGCCCACCAGACTCTATCTAAAGCAGCATACAAATAATTCATCTGTATTCTTCCGTTCTCCCCATACATGCTCCCAGACAAGTTGGATTAATACCAGTCTTTGTCTACTTCTAATTTCCATCCTGTGCACCTTGTATTTTATTTAGCTGTATTTTCAGCTGCCATCCAAAATTAATGCTCCACCTGGCATATTCAATCCTTTCCCATATTCTAAACTCTTGATTAAATACACTTCAGAGATTGAGGGTATTCAGTCAGACTAACTTTGAGGACTAATATTTTTGGGTCAAAAAAGATGATCAGTTTTGACTTACAAAAAAATAACACCTGATACATTACAGCAAGCAGAAATATCTACGATGCTCTTGGTGGCACATCATATCACCGAAGTACAGCAATTTTGTATTCACATACCAGAGTCAAATGCGGTGATTTAATGAGATGTCACTTAAAACTGATTGCCACCATCCACTGAGGGTTTCTCCCACAGCCATGCTGCAGCTGCACTAAACCATGGGTCAGTAATGGGACCAGTCACCATGGCTACCTTGCCCCCAGCCCTCACTGGGGTCTGTGCATACTTCTGCTGGGGAAAACCAACCCCACCAGTTACCAACCTGCTCCCTGCCCAAACAGCCCTTCATCACCACTGCAGGGGGGGTGATGGCTTCTCTTGTGCACACTCGGCCAGCACTCACTCACCCACACAGACGCCCACAACCCAGCATCCCTCCCCTCACAGAACATTCTGACATGCAACCTCCTCTCCAGACTCACTTACTTACGGCCTCAAATGTGACATTTACTTCCTACCCTTACTGTATTCATGTCTTAATAAATGAATGAGTCCCTGTTGTGCAGTTTAACAGGGATAACACTTCTAACGCCACCAATAACTCATACTCACCTTTGGGATCATTCATTTTTCTTCCAGTTTCCAGAGGAGGGTGGTGTGGACTGTGGACAGCAAGTAGCTGTCAAACGTAACACTGCCTCCTGCGCATGCGTTGGCTGCAGAGATTTGAATTTCTGCACATTTTCTTGAAATTACCCCATGAAAATTTTCTGAAAAAGCAATTTATTCATGAACTGTTTCAACCAATCAAAGAGAGCAGAAAATTCTCATTAAAACATGACCCAGGGCAGGGTCACACAGTACTCTCTGTTGCAGCTGGTGGGACAGTGCTTGCATGACATTTCTGGCCCGGTCACTCACATCTCAGCCACTGAACTCACATATTCTTCTGT
This sequence comes from Nestor notabilis, assembly GCF_000696875.1. Lineage (NCBI taxonomy): Eukaryota > Metazoa > Chordata > Aves > Psittaciformes > Psittacidae > Nestor > Nestor notabilis. Next base: position 37,038 of record NW_009944827.1, read on the forward strand.
GTTGTTTTAAAAATGAAACATTTTTCCAGGGACCAGCTGTGGAAAGCAAATGGGAGCTGCTCAGCCTGGGACCATGCAAAAGCAACCTGAAGGGACCATGCCACAACAACCTCAAACTGCAGTCACGCTCTGGACCTCTGAAATGCATCCCAGCAAGTACTCACCAGCTGCCTGGGGAAACATGGCCTTGTGCTTGGTGTGGCAATTTGGAGACAATTGTACAGGTACAGTATTATGGAAACCTTTGGGTTTTCATGCTTGCCCAGGGAGGCAAAAGAGGCTGACAATGGAGGGTGTTGGTGTTTGTTCCATTCCCAAGTGCACAGTCACTGTGCCCAGATGCTTTCACTCTTCACCATCACCTTTCCCCTGCTAAGCACTGCACATTGCAAGAGGTAAATCTCAGCCTTATTGAACATCTATATCATCCACTGCTGCTGCAACACAAGCCGGGGCCACCACTCTCGGTCCCACAGCAAAGCAGTGGAGGCAAGTGCTCCTGCGACCCCCTCACCTTTTTGTTTTCTGAAGTTTCCTGAATTAGCCCTCCACACAAGGCTGCTGTCTATTGCTATAGGAGTGGGACAGAGTCCAAGAAGGCTACAACCTAATGTTTTAGTCTGAACAAATAGATGGAAGAGAAGCACTAGTACACAGGAAAGCTCCCTCTGTGCATGCAATTACCTGATAATGATCTATTTTGGGAGATGACTCTCAAAAGGAGAAACATGCAAAACTCTCACCTTGTTTGTGCTGGGAAGCTGCATTATCCCTTTAAAAACAGGGAATAGAATGCATGAAAAAATAGTAGAGAAAGCAGGAGAACAGTGTGGTGCTTTAACTCATGCTGAGCTCAGGAGAGGGAGGGGGAAGAGGTCAGTCCCTGCTAGTCATGCCAGCACGTGAAATTAATTTAAGACTAATCAGGTCTTAACACGTCTGAACAGCTGGACTAATTCAGCCTCTTCCTGTACCTCATGGCTGCATTCCTTCATGTACGTAAGACGCTAAACCCAAGTGAGACCTTTGCATCCACCTTTCCTTAACACACAGGTAAAGGTCATGCGGCAGCCTCGTGTCCCAGGGAAGGTGCTGCCGGTGCCTCTCTCAGCCACCCACTCTGTCTTTGCTTAGGAAATCTGCAGGATCTTACCACCTTTGAGGCGGCTGCACCCCTGCCACGCTTGACCAAAGGTGCAGTTCGGTAGGACCCAGGCACACGAGCATGTGGACAATGAACCCCTGAGCACTGGAGGAAGCAATGCCCTTAGGAGAGGAAGCAGGTTGTGGCTCAGCCCTCCATGCACACACTGGCTCACCAGCGGTGGAAGGAATTGGCAGACACTGCTGTTACAGGACAGCCCTAACACAGTGTCTGGGTGTTCTCCAGAGAGCACCAGTACAAAGGGGTTTCAGAAATGTGTAACCTAATCTGTGCTTGGGAAGGAAAACATCAGCCTTACCTTACAGGTTAGAGGATGACACAGGGAAAACAAACACTGTAGAGATGTAAGACTTGGTGGCAGAGCTGGAATGAAAACCTGCGTAGATTCACCTCTTTAGTGCCTCTGGCAGACGCTTCCCCACATCCCAGAGCGCTTCCCCAATTCCTAGTTGCTAAAGCACACTGTAAACAACTGCAAATACCTGTAACCCTTTCCTGGCATCACTTCCCCAGAAGTGATATAAATAACATTCATCCATTCAGGTGGGACATCAGGCAAATGGTACCAGCACAGGGCCCGGAGAAGGTTGTTGTGCCACTGCAAGAAGCTGGCCATGTCACAAAGCACTTCCTGAAAGGCCAGGCATCAGTCCCTCATGTGCTGGTGATCATAGGACATTTTGGGTTGGAAGGGACCTTAAAGCTCATCTAGTTCCAACCCCTTCCACTAGACAGGGTTGCTCAAAGCCCCATCCAACCTGGGTTGAACATTGCCAGGGATGGGGCAGCCACAACTTTTGTGGACAACCTGTTCCGGTGTCTCACTACCCTCACAGTACTTCCTAATATCTAATCTAAATCTCCCCTCTGTCAGCTTAAAACCATTCCCCCTGGTCCTGTCCCTACATGCTGTTGTAAAAAGTCCCTCTCTAGGTTTCTTGTAGGCCCCCTTTAGTCACTGGAATGTGCTCTAAGGTCTCCCTGGACCCTTCTCCAGGCTGAACAAGCCCAGCTCTCTCAGCCTGTCTCCACAGCAGAGGTACTCCCAGCGTTTGGGCCACCTTCATGGCCCTCTGCACTCATTCCAACAGCTTCACATCACTCTTGTGTTGAGGGCTCCAGAGCTGAATGCAGTACTGCAGGTGGGGTCTCACAAGAGCGGAGGGGGAGAATCACCTCCCTTGACCTGCAGGACATGTTTCTTCTGATGCAGCCCATGACATGGTTGGTTTCTGGGCTGCAAGCGCACACTGTGGGTCGTGTTGAGCTTTTCTTCAACCAGCACTCCAAGTCCTTCTCCACAGGGCTGCTCTCAGTACTGATGCTGGATATGATTTTTTCCATCTGTTCTCCTTCAAGGCTGAATTCTTATTACACTGACTGTTGCTTTATCATCCGCTTCCACTCCCAGTGACTTCAAAGGGGCACAGAGGAAGGCAAGATGAGCTTTTGCTGCCAGCCCTCTCTTCATGCAGGAGGGACGGCACAGCTGCTCCGGCTGCAGAGCCAAGCACACCAGTGCCTGGAGCAACCGCAGCTCCCTGGGGCAATCCAGAGTGCCTGAGGTTTCATATTCCCTGTATTTTTACACACAGAGCCTTGCAGCAAGACCCCGACACTGGATACAAGATGAATGCTAAACACGGCATGAAAGGTGTGCGCGTGCAGGCTATGGGATTCTTGTCCAGCCGCTATCTTCTGATTCTGCAAACATATATAGAGTGAGAGCTATGTGGTGCCGCTTTCCATGTAAGCACAGAAGGAAAGCAAGCCTTTCTCTGAGTAACTTTATGTTAATTTGTTTATAACATCAGGGAAGGAAGAAGGACTAGAAGGTATTTCAGAACAGCAGTTCAGGCAATAGGATAGCCTTTTAAATTGAGAAAAATCAAGCTATTTCTAGGTTAACATGAAGCATCAAGTCAAGCCACTCACCCTTCCTAAAGCAACCTCTCCCAAGAAAGATGCTTTCCAAAGGCTGATCCTTCACATTCGGTAGCGCTAGGTTAAGTTTCCACCCTCTGTAACTGTAAATACTGAAGGCCATGTGCTGTTTTTCATATAAACACAACCCATGATGAAATCAGAAAGGTAACCAAGGAGGGCAAAATGTGAACGTGCACACTTACACCATTGATCTGGGCTTCGTGCCTTGCCTGAAACACAAGAGACCTCAGTGAAGGCTGAAGACACACGCATAATCCAGTGGAGGGATAAACAGAGGATTTAGGGTTGGATCTGAACAAGTATGGCAAGTTTACTGAAATGGTATTTAAGGCACCTGAGTTAACCTTTGCAACAATCCAGTTTGTATTAGAGCACGACGGTCTCTCAGGCAAGTTACGCACTCTAACCCACCTTTATCCAAGTCTCACTAGTTACCTTCAGTGTTAAATCACTTTAAAAACATGGGTCAAAGTTGTTTCATAGCTTTACTCTCTCAGTAATGTGCAACATGAACATAATAGTGTTATTAAGAAGTCAAAAATAACTTAACACAATAGCTATATAAGATTCTCCAATGGTCAAACTTTCAGCAATTACTTTTTGTTAAGTTCAGAAAAATTAGCATATTTGTTAATCAAATTAATTTAAAAAGTAGCTTTTCAAAATAAAAGCAATGCTTTAAATAAATATAGTCTTTTTTTTATAACCATAAAACACTTAGTCCTGTTAAAGGTAACACAAATACTACACTCGGGCACAGTACTTAAACAATTGAAATGAATGTTGTGAGCATACATGAGCTGGACACGGGGAGGGATGAGGATGCATTGCTTCATGACATTCTCTGTCTCCTTTCTACAGCGGCACAAAGAGGCATCCAATCTTAGAATGACCCTCAACGTATGACGTGTCAAAAATTTGTAACTGCTGCACAAAAATGTTGGTACCCTGTTTTTTCCCCCAAGCTATTTCTCTACACTACATCTGTAGCAGTTCTGCAGCCTTGCTTCGAATTTCTCGCGCAACATAAGGCCAGATCCTACTTGCTTAATCCAATTGACTTCAATATCTTGCAGAAGGCAGCAAGCAGGGTCTGACCTCTCACACCTCTGTCAGTAAAGCTCACAGTCTGTGAAATCTATAAAACCTTCTTTCCAATACTGGCATCACTAGGTGTTTCAGATCAGCCTGAACTTCACCTTCAGAATTCATGATCACCAAAGGACATTCACAGCTCTCCTCGTAACTACGGGGCTGCCTAGCTACATTTATTACTGCACAAGTTAATGCCTATCAGCAAAGGCTGTAGCTGTCTTGCAGATCTACAAGGTAGCAATGATTTACCGGAATGAAATAAATCAGCTAGTTCTTACATTAGTATATGCTATCTGGGTGTATCCTGAAGAGCAGCTTGCTAAAACTCAGTGAAATATACACCTCAAATCTAATCATAATCTATCCAGCAACTCTGAGCATTTAATGTCTCATTTACTTGGTTTGAATCATTCACTAAAAATCACATTCGGGGTCTGCAGCAAACCACTGGTTTAGCCCTCACAAAAACAGCTGTCGGTGACGTTGGTTGTATTTGCTTGTTTAAACAGCATAACAGTAACATAACCTATAAATTCAATGATAAAAGCTGGGGAGTAAAATAAAGCACAAAATTGATACAAGTACTCCCTATTTGTTTTGATCTTGAGAATGAACAGGCCTACTCAAAGATGACAAAGGAATAAATTAGCAAATGGCTAATGTAATGCATGAAAGGGCGTCTACAGGATTTGCATGTGCACACACATGCGCGCACTTGCATACAGACAGCTCCGCTTCATTAGAAATCTCACTACCAGAGTTTAACTTAGATAAATTAAGAGCATTAAAATACTGATGTTGTGAGGATTTTAATACTATCGACACCCTGTAGAGGGCACTCCTGGGTGAACTTTTAAATGTTTTAAAAAAATAGTTTAGTTATTGAAATCTGTGACAAATACAACAGCGCTGCTGCCCCTCACAGCCTCCCGTTCTCATCTCCGGTATCCTTCTCCTGTATTGCCTCCAGGCACCGTTTGGATTTGGCGTCCATGTGCCCGCTTCCAGTTTTGCTCAGTCCACATGACAGGCACGCCAGCTGGATCTGCTTCATGTTCTCCAGGGCTTCATTCTTGGCGTTCTTCAGAAGATCTCCTTGGCCCTGAGGATGCACAGACAGACATGCAGGAGAGAGTCAGGAGTCACACACAACGCTCAGGACCAAAAGCGGCAACACTGCTCTTGTGTCTCTGCCCTGCTGTTGTCCCAGGTCCTGTCTCAAATTCCCGCTTTCCACCAAGAATGCCAGCCCCTGGGAAGGGACTGAAGCTCCTTCTGCAGCCCAACACTAAGCTCATTGAGAAAGGCAGCAGCCAGCACAGTGGGCAGCGTGAGCAGGGCAGGCATCAGACTCCCCCCGCTTCCAGGTCACCCCTTGGGAGGTAATTTGGACCTGGCCTTAAGAAGCCTGTGGGAAAAGGCATTTCCCCTTCCACAGTCAACAGCGAGGACCTGCCAGGGACAGGGTAGTGATGGCTCATGGGAGCCCCTCCCCATGCCACTGCTCCATCCTTGTGTCCTGGCATCCGACGCCACATGGCAATGGCTGTGTGTCCCCAGCCGAGGGTCCCATATGAGCTGTGAGACACTTGCTACTCACTCCTCCTTGCACCCAGATTTGCTACCTAGCCTTGGGCCCCCCTTTAGCAGAGGCAGGCCAAGCTGCTGCAACACAGCATCCTGTAGTGTTACAGTGAAGCCAACTGAACTGTATTGTTTGGGACCTTTGTGCAGGTGAATGGGAATGAGAGACTTTATGAGCAGAGGTCTGCATCTGTATCTTCTCAGAGCACGTAAAGGTGAGGTGACTGACAGGATGCAACTATCAGGAAAAACGTGTTACATGAAATTTGTATTAAGGAGTTGGTGTTCAGAAATGCCAAAATGAATATTTATGCAATATTGATACCTCAAGTGCCACAAAATGACAAGATTCTGGTGCTAGAAGATACAAATAAATAAGAGCTGGGAGATGCATCTGATTATTAAAATTCAGTATCACTAGGAACTTGAGCTGCTCTTCTCCTAATGTCACCCAAAGTACAGCTTGAAGTACACCACCCGCTGCAGCTGGTTATATGTGTATTGAGAAGGAATACCTCCACTGAGCAAAATGTCACATTTGCATCCCTGCAACCTAACCTGACCTCCTGCAAACCACAGGCACTTCGTGGGGTCTCAGGGGAGACAACAGGTACTACAGCAGGACCTGGGACACACTGGAGGGGTGACTGATCACTGACCCTCCTTCGGTTTTCAAAACAAACCAGATGTGTTGGACGAGTCACACAGCACAACACCTTCCAGCAGTGGCGGCTTCTCTCTGCTCTCCTCTTCCCCAGAGTTAAGAGGAAGGATGAGCACAGCTTGCTCTTCACCAGTGCCTGGCACTGGACTCACACCGCCTGAGCCCCCACAAACAGTGTTCACATCGAAGAAACAATGGTGGCTTGCAAGTCCCACTGCACTGGTAAACACCACGTGGGAAACCACGTCACCCAGGGATGGCAGCCCGCGCCTGAGAGCGTGATTGCCTCATCTCCTGGTGACATGAATCTGTCGCTGCTGAACAATGTAAATCACTACCCAGATGCTGGGAATCCAACTCAATGTGAGAATAACAAAAAGCACTGGGACTGCATGAGTGCCTCAGTGCTATTTGGTATGAAGCTCTTTTGAAGAGATTTTTATCTTGGCAGCATGAGAGTCATGGGAATACACAGATAAATAGCTTGGGATCCAGCAAGGAGACATGGTTTGGAAAAAAGCAAAACAAGAATAATTCACATAGCATATATTGCACATAGCTGTGATCTTGCTTTTAGGACAGTGGTTGAGCTTATGGCTAAAGGTAGCAGGCAGGAATCCAAGAGTCCTATAGCTGCCCCGAGCACCTCGCATGCTCCAGTCTCCTTCACTGTCTGCAAATAGCAGAGGAATTGTGCCATTAGTGCTGTAGTCACAGGGACAGCACACTGCAGCATAAAGCAAAGAGATCCAACAGCAGTATCATGAATGATGTAACAATGTTATCAATAAGGGTTGTAAAATACACAAAATGCAGTTTTAGTTTGTTTTTAGGATGGAATAGACCTGGCCGCAGTGGGCTGCTGCTTTTTCTTATCATGCACATGGGACTGAAGACAGCAAAGGCTGCACCAACAAGCAGACAAAACGGTTGTGAGGATGTTTTGCAGCCTTAACTTCTCCAAGTCAAAACCTGGCACTATGTACTCATGCAGAAGGACAGAAAAATCCCCTTGGCACTAGAAGCAACTCAAAGTAGACAGCCCTACAGTACCAAGAACAACTAAGCCCAAAGCCTGGGAGAGGCAAGTGCAACAGAGATGATGATGATGAAGGCCCAGTTCCCTGAAGCACCTGGTGACCCTTTCATTGTGGTGTATGAGGAAAGACTTCTAGAAGCCTGTTCTCTGCTCTGGCATGGCCACCATCTCCCCAGGCAATGGGAGCACTCACCTAGACCATGCACAGAGGATTTCCCACCATGCAGCAGCACAAGATGAATACAGCTCCATGTGTATTCACAGAGCTTCAGCTGTGTCTATGTCGCTGACTTTTTATCTCCTCATCCTTCTCAGGGTGAGGGCAAAGCATGGAAATATCTCTCAGGGTGGCCTACAAACTGTGTCTTTGCCTAGGGGACTCTCTGAGATGCTCACTTAAGGGAAGCTACTGGGGATTTGATGATACACCCGCGCTTGAAAGCTGCCTGAGTCTGCTCTGCCAAGACTGAAGTCCCCAGAAGCCAAGGGACTTCACACCCTGTGTGAGGGTGCTGAGCCACCCGCTCTCCCTTATGCATATTCCGATTTCACATTTAAGTAACCAGGCAATTCAGAGTAGAGATTTCAGCTGAGGAAATGCACAACGTGTCTTTGGGTTCCAAGAAGAAAAACACTCCTCCTGAGCACACTTCCAATATTTTGAAGACATTCTTATTTTACAGTGATCTAAAAACAGAAACGGACTTATCCAAATAGCGCGGTTCCATTCATGTACAGACCAACTGATCTGCGCCTCAGACTCCTTGTATTTTTTATTTTTAAACAGCTGGTTCATTTGAGCAAGCTGAAGGAACACAAATTATTTTGAATCATTTGTCACAAGAAAATTAACGACAAACCAGCCCCCTCTGACAGAACTGTCATACTTGTAGAGACCACAGAAAAAACAATCTGTGGGCATGCTCTGTTTGAGAAGCCATCTGTTTGCTTTGAAAAACGGGCTGTGAGCATAATCCACTTAAGAAAAACGTCAGCAAAACTGTGTCGACACCTTAACGAACTAAATACTGGATAGAAGCTGGAGTAAACTTTAAAAGTACGACTGCCTTGAAACAACCTTCATAAATCAGTCATTGTGATCATCTCTGCCCATGGAACAATCCTCTTTGCCCTTACAAACAAAGCGTCTCTCTTCCAGACAAAGAGAAAACATGACAGTCCACTTCAGCATCTATCCATCCATCTCCCTTCTGCTATTGGTATTATCAGCCTTCCTGAAAACAAATACTTGTGAGAAAGATTAAACTCAGCATTTGGCACTAAATTAAGTCAGAAGAGATGAATCAAGTGTTCTATGTGAGAAACTGATCAAGGAGCCTGTTTTTATTTGGAGTTATGGAACATTGTCAGGCTTCATACACCTAACTACAACTAACCACAAAGCCTCAGCACAAATTAACATTACAGAACAAATAATACAGCTTGTCAGGCAACTGTAAGATTATATGTCTTTACCTTGATAGGTTAATACTACTTAGAAAACAGGGATAATCTGACATGGTTTTAAATATTGCATAGTTTCAGTGACAAGCCATGAAGGGCTTTAAGAAGCATAATCAGTTCTAGACTGGCAATGGCCACAGATGGGATGAATTCTGTATGTTGTTTTTTTAATTTGTTTGGTTGCTTTTTTTTTGCCAAATCAAACTCCTAAGTTTTTAAAGAGTCAAGATGACAGCTCATTATATCCAACAACAACCCCGACTCTGAGGTTGGGGATATGGCAAGAGAAGGCAGGTTATGTAAGTGGCACCATTTTGTGCTCGACTCCACAGTATTACCTTTTTGTATACATTGCATGTATATTTCTACATAAATATAAAAATACAGGCATGGGTATGTACATTAATAATCACTATTTCTAATCCTATGCTTTCTAGGGAATACCCTGTAACATGTAGGTCATGGCACACTGCTCGTTCTGGGCACCCAGCAGTACTGGGACCCCAGCTATGGCACAGGCAGGACCTGAAGTCCCCACATTAGCAGCTGCCTGCACCAGCATTAAGGGGCTACAGGAGGATGCTGGAAGGCCACCGCTCAGCCTGTGCAGAAGCGAACTGCTAGTGAAGTAGAAAATCCCATGTTGAGCAGTGAGACTTTCCTGGTGTTCAAAACTGGCTCTGTTTTCAGGGAGGCTGAAACAGTGGCTGCGAAGGCCATTTTGTAATCTGCTGCTTGCTAAAGCAGGTGGTTGCTTATCTCCTGGCAGACACGTTCTCCGACAGCACATTATGGCAGCTTTCCTCTCCGCTCCTCGAGGGATGAGTAAACAAACGATAAATAACAGAGGTCTCATGGCTGGTACCACATCATGCTCATGATATTGCTGTTGTTTTTTAACTTCTCAAAGAAACAACCTCTTGGATTATTACTTAATCACAATGTAAAACCTCCAGTGTTGGCTGAGAAAGCCAGACATGGCCAAATAAAACAACCACGAGCATTGTGTCGCTCTGCATTTCAGAGGTAACACGGGTAAGGTAACGGCACCAACAGTCCGTGCCCCAGGACTCGGAAAGCAGAAATGCTGGAATGATGCTGCGATACTGGGATACTCTGCATGGAGGCTGCATTTACCACAAGGGGTGCATTTTCAAAGTCAGAGTGGGACTTTAATTGTGTTTAATATTAATAAGGAGGCACACAATTAAATGATTGTACATGGCTTTGAAAATGTGATCCTAAGGAGGAAATCATTAATGAAATGATTAGACTGCTATGTTAAACTTATTACAAAGAGCGGATATTTTTCTGTGCCTCCTTCAAAGCTAAATGTGAGAACAATTGATACGAATTTGACTACACTCCATCCACATTTCAGAACTGTGTACTCCAAAAACATAGACTACTTCTGTATCAATGCAGATTTTAAAAACCCACCCTTTTCATTATTACTGCAGATGTCAAGAGCTTTGCTTTATTCTCTGTGATACAGACCATAATGCACATGTCATCATGAAAAATTACTGTACAGAAAGACTATACACAAAGCGTATAATCATTTCTTACTGGAAAATATAGGATTGCAAAAATCAGTTACCCCAGAGGAAAAGCAGGGGCCAAACGTTACTTGCCAGTTTATTTTAAACCCTTGCATAGCAGAAATTCACTTCCTGTCATGAAAATAAAAGGGGCATAAATACAAAAGATGGCACTTACACAGCACTCCTTGTGCTACCAGTGTATCATTTAAGGCCTGGGTTTTGGGGGTAGCTTTCCACATACCCAATTCTGAACCAAATACAAAAGCTTGTTTCTACCTGGCTGAAACCAGTAACAGCTTTGCCACTGAGTAAATTGGGTGATCCAACTGAGTCGTCGCTGGGGCTTCAGTCACCACATTTCTCAGTAGTTGCTAGTAATTTTCAGACTTCAAACTGAGCATCTTATTTTGGTGTATCAGCATGTTACTGACAGCCAGAGACCTTCCTTCCCATTTCCCAAAGCAGGGTCTAGCAAAAATTTGCAAGACGGAAACACAGCTGAGAATCAATTATATCACATAGAGATGCATGAAAAAGAAAATATCCACCCAGGGAAAGACAGTCATCATTATGAAGCATTCAATCTCTGTAAGCAAGAGCAGGGAAGAGAAACTACTGTGGAACAGATTGTCGCGTGTGGCTTTGACACAAGGGTACGTGATAAAAACAAGATGAACATAAGGTTTTAGATGGGTGTTAAAAGTGAATCAAAGGTTGTGCCAAGCAACAAGGTCAGAAGCTCTAGGGCTGATCTGCTCAACACATTGTAGCCAGCACCTGGGACACCTAAGAGAGTGAGGATGAGGAAAATGACAGGAAGGAGGAGGAGGTAAGTTCAACGGAACAATTCCTGGTATTCAATATTTAACCCAGATTACTCTTCACTTCATCCTTTCTCCATTTATTTCTTGAATGGATGCTGGCTCCAGGCTTTCCTACCTGTCTCTCACTAAACAGGAGACTGAGTGGGTTCAGAGAGCAGAAAAACTCAAGCTCATGTCGCCAGGAAAAGCACTGGGAGTGCAGAACCAGTCTTGGCTGCACTGTATTTCCCAGCTGCTTTACTACTTATACAGGGAAAAAGCCCTGTTTACACCTGATATGTGCACGAGTCTCAAAATGGAACCACACCTTCAAGGAACACTGGCAGCCTTGAGGACACTCACCAAGTTGCCAAGATACAACAGCCCCAAGGTGGTATGTCCCAGCCAGCATCCTCCTGCCAGCAAGCACCTAACTTAGGACAACTGCTGGGTGAAGAGCTAGGGGGTAAGCACCTCTGCAAACACTGTTTACAATGCAGGCTCTTTTCCAGCACAGTCAGTTGTAAGAGCAAGAGAACAAGCCCAGCATTAATCCAGGTGGTTGGTAAAATGCACATGGCAACTCCAAAGTAACCTGGCCAGGATTTCCCTGTACAAAAGCAGAAGGGTCTCTCAGCAGCTCAGGGGAAAGCAGGCAGGAATCTGGATTACAGCCACTCTAAAGAGCCCATTCAGCCCTGGCTTGCCCTGAGCATCCAGCATGTTCCAGTATACCAGTCCAGTCATCTTTGAGGCACAGATCTCTGCAACCATAGGAGTTGTTCAAACACTATAGCAAAGGGATACCTAAGAGGTTAATAAAAATGAATAAATAAATGATAATGAATAAATAAATAACAAAGCAAAGTAAGATTCAGAATGGCTCTAACTTGTAACACAGATCAAATCCTAACCTCACTGGTGGCTCTAGTATGATCACTCACCATGGCCACATGCTGGACTACTCTGTTACACACCCAATGGTTTTGTGACTGCAGACGGGTACTCTGACCCAGGATGAAGCCTGATGCCAAAATTGTAAATGTGGTATGTTAAGAACAATATTGTCCCATGCAAAGCCCAAAGCTTTTAAACTGATCTCATCTGGCATTTGAGTCTCACCCTACAGGTCTGCATTGGAGAGGATGATTAAACAGAGGTCTACAGTGGTGTTCCATGTTAGCCTGGTTAGTTTTCTATGAGGCTGGTGACAGTTGCACAGCCAAGAAGTCAGTCCCAGAGCACAAGCAGTAATGTGAGTGGTTGGGAAGACAGAACACCAGACCTCCGCCGGTATGGCACCTCACTGAAAAACACCCGTGGCTTTTTTTGCCTTCTTTTCCAGCTGTTGGAAAGGTGCAGTTAAAATCTAAATGGCAGAGAGCCTCCCTGACTCCGCACTGGGGCAAGTCTCCCCAGCACCAGCTCATCACTTGTACATCCCCAAATGTACAAACACAGCCAAACACTGACCTCGAGGGCAGCCTGGGAGGTGGAAAGGAACAAACACTTAGGTCACACAAGCAGAACCTCAAAAAAGGTCATGCAATTAGCAAAGAAACAAAGACTTAGTAAAACTTCTGATTCTGGCTGTTGGCCTTGCCAGCGTGAGTACATTGCTGCCTTTGCAGCCATGGCAACTTTGGAAGGAGGGTCTGTATTTGTAATTCTCTTACAGGATTTCCCTAATGAAGTAAAGGCGAAGACATACACGCCAGCTTGCTCTCTGAAACCCAGTCAAATGCCCTTCCAAACCCTACTGGCCCTAGACCAAAGCCTGAGAAGGAATTAACATGAAGCATTTGCTTGAATACCTAAGTGGCAAAAGCACTCGTGCTGTAGTGTTCCCTATTGATCTTTAAACAGAGCTCTCCACTGAAATCCATGGGCTCTTGCAAATCAATTGCACTGTATGGCTGCTAATCTGTTGCTTCAAGCAGCCATTTTACGTATGAAGAGAGTGGGCTTTTACTTTCATTTTTTTAAGAAGTGCCTCTTGCTTCTCTCTCATCTGGGTGTTTAAATTAAATTACCTTGTATCAGGCTGTCAAAAGCAATGAATGTGAACATCGATTGTCTGTAACTGTGTTGCAGCAGGAATTTGCTTTCAGAAATAATGGCATTAATTTGATGTTAGCCATGTGCGTCTCTCAGGCACTACATCTAGCAGTTTGCAAGCACAGCCACAAATGTATGGACTCTCGCTGTCAACCGCTCCACACTAGGAGCCAGCCTTTATTTCTGGTGATAAGTTTGAAATCAAAGGGTTGGCTGTGAGCCCAGGAGCGCACAATCAATACTAAGAAAACCCCGTATCACTGGAGAGATTGGGGCACTATTTATTTTTGATACACAGCCATGAGATGGAAGTCAAAGTTGTATGTCCAGGCATTCATTTCTTAGTCCTCCTTTGGTCACAAAACCCAATTTCCCTCATGTACCAGCACCGGCTAGTAACTCCAATGCAGTCCAGAGAGTCCCAGAAAAACAAAACAATGGGAAGAAAAATGAGGCAGAAAATGCACGGTTCTCTTGCATTTCGTTTCTCCTAATAAAATGCCCAGCTGCAGGAAAAGCAATGTTCTGTAGCTAACAAAACACTCTGCAAAGCAAGCCCTGAGCAGAACACTTGGCTGGGAATAGTTGGCACCCCCGAGCCTCCCCACTCCCTGGTGCCCTCTGCACCGACTCACAGGTGCCCAGTTAACATCAGAATCAGATCCTTCATTGCAAGTGTTGACAGTAAAATGCCTCAAGTTCATCAGAAATGGGAAAGGGTTTACCAGTCGTCCCTGAGCTGATTCTGGTTTGACTGAAGCCAACAGGCACCTGTGCTGGTTTGGAGGTTTTTTGCAGGGAGGGACTGTTAGAATTGATGCAGCACAAACACTCACTGCTCTCCTCAGACTAGTGCTTAGGACAACAGCTAAAAATAATACCTGCAGCTGTGCTTAATGCTAACTGAGATAATCTAATCAGGATGAAATGAAATTACACCAGTCAGAGCACTGCATTTCTGGACAGGTAACAGAGCATACTCATGCAGTTCTTCTTCCTGCCTACAGCTCCTTAACGCTCTCCTTGTCTCTGAGTAACCATCTGGCAGAGACACTAATTTCTTAGCATCTATATGGTTTGCAAATCCTCCTGCTGCAGTGGCTCTGGCAAACATCACCAGCTGACTGGGGCGCAGGCAGAAGCCACCCGAGCTCCCCATGCCTACTCCCCAAGAGAGGACATGACACCCCTCTGGTTTGGCTGCTCTCCTTGCTCATGCGAGATGCTAAGGGCAGTCAGTTTCCAACCTGTTCATAAGCAGCACATACCAGAAACAACTTTATGCTAATGCAGGAAGCTTTAAGATGAGACCAAAACCTCCAAATCACACGAAAGGTTAAGTGAAGAAAGAATAAAATGGCACAAACAGCTGTCTAACTGCTAGGAGGGAACAGGTATTTAGAAGATCCCTAAGCAAATGCTCTTATCCACCTCATCCCTGTCGGCTGGGACATTCCCTGTGCAGGGACCAGACCCGACATCCCGGTCCCCTGAAATCAAAGATGGGTTTGCTGGTGGGACTGGTCAGCAAGCTCAGTAAAAGCAGATCTGAGCCACCTACTCTGCTTGCATGCCCCCAGCCAGAGGTCAAAGAGGGTCCTGTAGGCACAGCGGCCGTGGGCCACACACACTAACACGGCTTGGTTTCCTTGGGAGAATCCCAGCCTTGCCATCCCAGTGCAGATGTGAAGCCAAATACAACCAGGAGTGGGTATTTATTTCTGCAAGCAGCACACTGACACAGCACACAGAGAGCTACCAAAACAAAGCATCTGGGAGCAGAGTAGAAGATTTAGAGGGGTCAGAAACACGCATGGCTGGATGTGAGAACCCTCCATGAAGGATGGGAATGGAGAGACAAAGCAAACCAAGAGAGCCAAGCACAAAAATAAGCAGTGCAGGACAGAGACCTGAATGTAATAGTCATTTACACATTCACTGCCCCAAAATGTCAATGAGGGAGATGGAACAAGCATAATTTCCAGCTCATTATGATGCCATGCCACAGACAATAAAAGGCTTTTTGGCAAAACTGAACTCAATTTTTAAGCCTGATGGAGAGCTGTAGTAATACCTCCACAGTTACTGGTGAGCGTTGGAAAGGATGAAAGGCTATGAACATGTCTTTTTAGTCTGCTCTCTCACGTTCATAGCCTACCTGACACAAGCAAAGCCATCTTTTTCTTTTTGTGGTCTGAAAATAAACAGCAGCTGCCACAAGCAGCAGAATCGCTGGTTTTGATTCAGCATTCCTCCCCAGATGGATCCTACCTGTAGCTAGGGAAATGACCCATAGGAAAGGGTCCTTTGCCTCCTGCAGGGTTCATTACCTGGTACTCGATTTCAACTGACCCAGGTAAAAGAAGACTGTAGCTGTCAAGGATACAATATACAGTTTCTCATTCTGTTGTTCATACGTACAAGCACTTGGGCCTCTAATTTCCCTAGCTCCTGTGCAAACCTTTGGGAACACCTGCCACATTTAGGGGTTCTGGGATCTACCAGGGTTGCTGAGAAAGAACAACGACAAAGCAAATGCCTGGTCTCACTGAGCACATGCAACTTCCACTTAATGCAGTTTGTGGCTTTTGACTAACTGTCCAAGCCCTCCCTGCAGATCCATATTGCCAATAATCATATATGTGAACACAGAAGTCTTTACTCTGCACTCTTTAATTAACATATCATATATGTTAACACAAGTCTTTACTCCTCTCCTGCTGGTGGCCCCAGACTACAAAAATGAATCAATACCTCCATTGGTTAAACAGTGTTTTACTTTAACCACAGCCCTCGGAATATGTAAGCAGTGTGGGTGAATATTTTCTCTTTTCAGTGTCAGAAGGCAGCGATGGAAGCTGGACTGGCACAATGAAACTGAGAAAGGTCATGCCAGCAAATTGCTACCTGCTGGATTCAGAGTTCAGCTCCCCTGACTCCTGTATTCCTTCCTATACCACAGAAGTCATCAAAGGTCCTGGCTAGCAATGGTGTTATGCGCATCCCAATATGTGGAGAGAGGATTCCTATCTATGTTCAGGAGGGAAAGGGGGAGGACTCAGCACTTATACAGAGAAATGCCCCTAGGTTTCAGAAAAGCACAAGGGCCAGGCATCATTCAGTCATAAAGCATGTTACCAGATTTGACTGAGGCCACTGACAGTGCCAGGGAAAACCCAAACACCATCTCAGCAACAGCAGAGGAGGAAGTTTCAACGGAGCAACCGGCAGCTTTCATCACCTCCTGAGCTCCCCCAGGGAATTAGCTTAAATTAGATGCCCGTTCACAGTTATTAGACACTCCTCACAGGGAGCAAGGTTTTGTAGATGCTGGCACATAACTCACATAAGAAAAGGGGCAGTCAAATTCCATCATTTATAAGCGCTGGAAAACTGTATGTGATCCACTGACAGTAGCTGTAATGAACTCAAAATATACCACAAAGGTAATTTTTAGAAGACATTAATCGTCTTGGCACACACCAAAGCTGACATTCAAACATAACCATTTCAGACTAGCACCAGTTTACAGCTCCCAGATATCGGCACAATCCAGATTTAACAATAAGCAAATGCAGAAGAAAAAAACAGTGTACAAGCAACCCTCTTTCAATTTTCCCACCATGTACTAATCTGTATCCTGGTCTCTTCCCAATACTCAACAGCTCTACACAAATCCAGAAAAAACGCCTGTGGAGGGAGGCTTCAGGCAGCAACTTCCCCTTCCTCTGTCCTGACACAGACAACCTAGAAATGGAGCCCTTCACTCAGACATACTCTCCTTTGTATGACAGTAACACACACACAGGCTACCGAAAGGAGAAGCTCCCGGTGGCACAAAGACCTGTGCCTGAATGAACTGGGGGATTAACAACGTAAGAACATGCTGTTTTGGGTGCAACTCCTCCCAGAGGCTGTGGGTTACCCTGCCTCGGGCAGGGTGCTGAGCTAACACACATGGAGCTTCACATTTGGAGGAAAACAGAGGGAGTTTTCTCCACTGCATTTCGTTAGCCCTGAAGCAATCACAGCTCAGCCAGATCTTTACCAGGACACAGAATGTTGATTCACAAGCACGCTCTTCAACAGTTTAAAACAGAAGGAAGACAAAACACCCTGGCAGGCACCATCAGTGTCATCTCTACGTGGGTCAGAAGCGGCAGCATGTGCTAGCTGGGGAGGGATGAGATGAGCACAGCAAAAGCAAATCCTAGGTTGTAAAGCGAATTTACTAAATAATGGAGATTAAAATACAACTGAAATGATTTAAAAATGAAACGTGTCTTTTCAATAATAAATAACCATGCAACTGAATCTCTCTTTTCATGTATTATTTAAGAGACAATCCTCCAACCTGCATAAAGAGATAACTGGAGTTTTCTAAGCAATAGTCCCCGAGTCCAAGAAAAAACATCCATTTTGTGTGTCTGGGCACATGAGAAATACCACACTGTTCAACTGACCACCCTGGAACAACATCAACAGTGAACGCAAGGGAGCAAAGGAAAAGACCACCGAGGTCTCCAGTGTCATGAATAATGATCCGTGTGAGGCACCACAGGATGCTGTCACCCTGGGAAGGAAAAGGTCTCTCCAAGCCTCTCACTAGAGGCAGACGTTGGGGCTGGAGCACTGCCTGGGGCACAAGCCCAGTGCCACCCCATGGGCTAGGAAAGGACCTGGAGGAACAGCTTCCACCCCTCTGGCACACTGCATGCCTGCTTGAGCAGGGCTGGCAGCTCAGCTTAGGTTCTAATGCAAGCTTTAACACCTCACAGAGGCAGCTGCTCATTTTCTTTCTTTGTTAGTACAGCCATTGACAGATAAAAGCAAGAAATGTGTGAATTTCTGCTGAAACTTATACTTTCATTACAGCCCTTTTAATTCCTCTGAATGAGGTCATGTTGTCAGACTGGCACAAACAAGATTCCCAACTTCCATGTCTTCCAGGTTGTGTTAATTAACTCCACTGCTGGGTACGGCAGTCTTTGATATCTGTGTCTCAGATGAAAATGTCACCGTTGCAGGGGAGGGGACGGTGGCAGTAGTTGCTGAAGTTCCTATGCCACTTCTAGTTCCTGCCTTCACTGTCTCCTCCTTTAAGGGATGGGAGATGACACTGACCCAGTTTTCACTGGGAACCACCTACAAGTATTATTCCATTCAGTCATCTTTCTGCTCCCCAACACCCTCCCCACAGTACTACCCATTTTCCAGCTCAGTTCTGCACAGGCACACATGCAGGAGTAGCTCCTTTTCCTCAAAGGATGAGTACCTTCAAGGAACTTGTAATCCTACCTGCTGACTTTTCATATAGCCCCTCATAGGTGATAAGAATCTTGTTACTGCTCACAGCAGTATTCATACCCCATCATCTAAACATTATTACTTTTCCAGTTGCATTACCTTTGGACCAGACAACACCCCCTCCAGAGAAGCTGGCCTTCTCACCCATATGCCAAAATACCTGCCAGGTTGCTAGGGAAGAGAGACAACTGCAGCACAGCTGGGGCTCAGGCTGTGATGAGTCTGCCCCATCAGCATGAACACAGCAGTGCCAGATCCCATACAGCTACCCCAAGGTGAAATCGGCATGAATATGGAGTAATAAACTCATAGTGCAAACCACATCACAGGTGAAGACACCTTTAGAGTCATAAGAAGTTTAGTCCAGATCATGGATGGGGAAGAATTAGACACAAGTGTAAGACAAAGAGCGTGGTGGTTCTCCCACTGCTCTAGCCTGATTGAGATGATATGCACAACATAATATGGGGCAACACAGAAGGAAGGGGGATTTGAAGCTGGGGAGAAGAGACAGTAAATCCCGAGGTGACAGTGAGGCACAGAGGGGTAGCTGAGGCAGGACAGCCAACCAAGCAGGGGCTTCACTGCAGCTGCCAGCCTACACAGGGAGAGAGTTAGACATCTATTTTGGCAGACTAGCTCTATTTAAACATCTTGACAAGCCTCAATTTGTGAAGTGATGCTAAAATTGGTTTTCTACACACAGCACCTCAGCATGCCAGCCCTCTACTGGGCTCCAAGCCCATACTGCCAAGGTGGCCTTGGCACAAGGGGTGCCAGGCACAGTGACCCCACATGCTCCTGGCCCTGTCTCACACCACTGTTGCTGCAATGCAGTGTACCTCACCCTGCATGCATGCCGTCGGCTTGGCATCGGATCCATGGCTTTTGGCAATTTGTCACATCACTCTAAAGGCACATCACAAGACTGCTTGCCATCTACCTCTGGCTTATTTTAGTCAAATACAAGGAAAATGGGCTAAGCAAGATATCACTCAAGGCTTTTCATGCCATCTTTCATTTCTCTAATCTGTTCTTTTTGTCCCAAAGTTACCATTATTCTGCACATTTGATGGCCTGTCTCTCCTCCTATGTGTGTGTATATATATATATATATATATATGCATGCATGTTTGCACATGTACAAACCCATCCCAGTGGAACTGAAGAAATAATATTTACATCTGAAATGCAGAGCTTTGGATTGCAGTAAAATAAAGAAATAAATTCAAGGTTTACATCAAAGGAAGGCAGCTCACAGCACTTGTTTTCTGGATGAACTTTGGTGACCCTCCATTTTTAGTCTGTCCTGCACTTGGGTCCCTAAACCCATTGTTGTGAAACACCTACGGGTGCAGAGCCCTGGTATTGAAGGAGTAAGAGAGAAGTGATACAAATGGCAGGGACCCACATTCCGGCTCAGATGACTCTGGCTATCAGCTCCTTCCCCAAGGAAATAACCCCAGTAAATAACTGACTAACACGGGACAAAGACTCTCCTCTTTGTCAGGTCATCCTAGGACTCCACAGAATCATGGAATCAACTAGGTTGGAAAAGATCTTTAAGATCATCAAGTCCATGCCTTAACGTATCGCTTGAGAAACTCACAGTATCATGAAGGAGCAGGAGCTGTGAACCCTGGCAATCACTGCTCTCCCTTCCCCCAGCAGTCCCCCCTACAGCATTTGTTATTTGCAGATTTAAGATTGCCTGGGTAGCCTTCATGTATATTTTAAACACACATGAATATTTAATTTGCTCTAAATCCAATTCATGTCTTGAAATTTTCCTTGGCCAAGAAAACAGAGACCTTGTCAGGAACACCATTAGGGCTTCAAAAACACTCGCAGGGAGCAGACAGGTACCCACTGAGGCCCTGCTGTACTTGTTTGAGACTTCTCACTACATCCTCCCCGGAGCAATGCTCAGGCAGCATGGCTGACAGCCAAGGAGAACAGGATATTCCAGTTGATTAACTAGTACTGCTGAGAGACTGGGATTACACTCTTTTTACACTGATATACACTGTTGAAGTAACTTGAGAAGTTCCCATCACCAGATTCAACTGACAAAATCCACCAAGACTAAGTGTCTTTTAAAGAGCTCTGGTTCCTGCCTTTGGGCTTGGGCAAGAAAGGCAAAAGCCAGTGCTGTGAGCAGTGTGGGGCAGAGCTCCAGGAGGCATTTGCCAACCAAATCAGCAGTGAACAGCACTCTGCTACAGAATCATAGAACAGTTTAGGTTGGAAGAGACCTTCAAAGGTCATCTGGTCCATTGTCATCTAGTCCAACCCCCCTGCAATGAGCACGTACAAGAAGGATCCACCTAGCCAGTATTTACACGTTTTTGTTCCCTTGGTTTACAAAATACACTAATCAGAACAGCTTTGCATGTGAATCTCATGCTTTTACCTCCTTATCTTGTAACTCAATATCATTTAAAGGACTCTAAATACCCCTGTCTCAGAAAAACCATGAAACATGGGCCCATAGTTAGACATAGACAGCTCCGTGACACAGCCTGAAAGCCAGGAACACACCTTTGCCCTCCAAAGGAATTTGGAAGCTAGGACTCTCCATCACACTCACTACTGCATTCAGAGTATGACAAGAGCCCAGGAACAAGTGGCACTCCGATGCCTCTCCTCCAGACTCTTCACACACGCAGTAAGAAACAACCTAAACCTATCTCCTTCCTCACCTTTCCCTCTACTTTTAAATAACCCGCTTCAAGCTAAGCAGGTTGGTATTTACAAGACTAAATGTATGTTGACCTTGTTGGACTGTTTCACCTTCTCTTCAGCAGTCTCTCAGAAAGCCAGCAGTTTTGTGTTATTTTTTAGGTTTTTTTGTCCCTCAGTTGATGTGTAAGAGACCAACCTGATCTAATAACTAGGTGAGTAATTAGAGAAGCTCTGCATTTCCTCATATGCCTGTAAAGTCTGTCCCTCAATTGCAGACTGACTGGCTCAGCCAGTCTCCGCTGTAGCTGAGCTGGTCTTGAAGGCAGCAGAGCCTTCAAAAGCCACCAAGGCACACAGTCTGGAGAGGTTTAAAAGTGAGAAACACCACTCTGAACTGCACAAAGGAAATGCAAACAATGTGGGAACTAGACACCAGGAGAGACATTTAGCATCTCAGGAAGAAGAGCCTTTGGGGTAACCACATTCAAAACATTTATCTAGGGAGATCTGGAAACAAGTAGACATGGAATAATACAGCGAGCCCTGGATTTAAAGGCCAGCATGAAGTCTCCATGCCTCACAAACCACTCCTGCCTACTGCTCTTGCTGGACTATTACTGTCAAAAGACAACAGCAAATCACAAGAATTTGTTGCTAAGATGCTATGGCTTATATTTCATCTATATTTGCAGTTTCACAAATTGAGCACCAATGTGCATATGTCTGCAGAGATATGCTGGGAAAAGGAGGGACATAATATATGTGGAATTTTTCCAGGAGGCAGGGGAAGCCTAACTAACACTTATAGGGCAAGAAATAAATGGTACACGGAGTGCAGCAGCTTTACAGGGGATTGTGAATTCATCATGCTCTCACTTAACATCTAGATAGTGCAAATTGTCATGCAAATCCTTTGGCAGCAATTATATGACATGCAGTAGAATATGTTGTTACTGTTGTGCTTAATTACATGAAATGTCCCTAAGATTCTGCCATGCTGCTTTGTTGTCCACCCTGTAGCACACAAAGGAGCGAAGCCATGGTTCTTGCCTAACTGCAGGAAAAAGGATTGATGTGAAAGGACCCAAATAAATCTTACTTACATGATGGTTTTAGAGTATTGTAGAGTATCCATTAAAAACACTCCCATAGTGCACTATAATAATCCTTAATGTAAGGCTGTGAATGGACCTAGTTCCTCCAAAGATCAGTGGAAACTCTCTGTGGCATCATTGTGCACAAAGTGCTTTAGAATAACAGTCACTGTCCAAGGATCACCTGCTCCAAGCTCAGGAGTGTTGTGTCCCAACATGGTAACGTGCTGCTTTTCTTCCTAGAGAAAAACGATACCTTGTAGTGATGCTAAATTCATCTCAGTTTAGGTGAAGCCAGAGAGCCTGTATGTACATCTTTCAGAAATCTGGCTTTTTTCTCTTCAAATAGCCTCAAAGTGTGCATCTGAGGCTCTGCCACCCAAGTGAGATGTCTGGATCTTGCAGGTCTCCCAAGTGACTGAAGTACGATTGTCACAAATGAGTGTGATGAAGAAACAGGTCATTTGTGGCAATCATGCTCCAAAAGCTCTCTTTATGCACAGTTCTGCTGCATAAAACCACTTACACCAGAGCTAGCACTGATCCCACCTACATAGTAAAATCGCGGATTTCTCCCCCAAAGAGTGAACTGCATTAGCAATTTAATAATTGTGTGCCTCCTGCATTCAAAAACCTCTTTCTAAATCCAATCAGCATTAATTTAAATGCAGGATAATTAGCAGATACACTCATGGATGGGTGCTGAAATGATCCCTGAAAATTTAACCACTTGATGTCTTGTAGTGTGCATTAACTGTTGGAGTCCTAGTAAGAGAGATCACACATGCAGCAGAGGTGAAATCTTATCATGGGCAGCAAAAAAAGAGATTTAACACCCCCCACCATGAACACATTTTAAAGCCAAGATTAGATTTCAACATTTGGGTGTCTGAGTCTAGAAGAAATTGGTAGAAGACTGAAACAGTAAATGTCACTTTGTCTTTCCCATGTTTTGTCTATAAATAAGTCAGCATGTTGGTATATTAACTATTTATATATTTACCATCAACATGCAGGCAAGTATCTGGTGGTACTATTCCTAGACTTTGTATGGGCTGATCCATCAAAGCACAGATAGCCCAGGAAAACATGTCTGCAGACAGACAAAGCATGCCCATGTGAGAGCAGATAAGTCGAAACCACAGTCAACACACTCAAACTTTGCTTGGCTTACTTGCCAGGCTCTTGGGACTCAGATGAATTCCAACTTCTTTGCCTGAATAAACACCTCCTGGAGCCCATGACAGTTTTGCCTCAGCAGGGAGAGCAGTTTTGCAGGCAACAACTTTTTTTGCTCCAAACATTCTCAAAAACTCATAAAGCAGTTGTTAAATCAGTGGTTGCACATGATAGATGCTGAGAGTGTCTCAGTTCCTGGATAACCCTTGGTACTAGATCCTGTGGGAGAGGCACATGGAGCAGGCAGAACAGCCCAAGGAGAGGCAGCAGCCTGCACTGTCGCATGCTGAGAGGGCTTGGAGCAGACCCGAGCTGGCCCTGCTTTCTCATCTCTCATATGTAAGTGAGCGTACCTCACCTGAAAGCCACCTAGTGCGCTACGGTGGCACTGAGTGCAAGGGGTTATGTCCCAGCTCTCAGAAGAATTCGTTAGCTCAAGGCCAGAACTGTCCTAATGAGGCTTCTCAGCTTCTGCCTCACTCAGCCTGGCATCCTGCTCTCCAAGTGCAGGCAGGAGCAGCTCGTGCCTGCCTGTGAGAGTGCCACTCGTGCCAGAGAGGAGGTGACCTCGCTAGGCGAAGGGGGGAGGAACACCAGCATGTGGGGAGAAACAAGCACCACCCATGCACCCACGTGAGACCCTCCACCCAGGGAATGGACAGTCACCTGTTTTAAAAACAAGAAACATTTCATAACAATGAATCATGAACTTCTGCAGCAAAAGAAGTTCAGACCAGAATGGTTACCTTGGCCAAGCCGAGCAATTCTGCATGCCCATCAAGATGAAATGAACGGTTAC
Organism: Nestor notabilis; assembly: GCF_000696875.1. NCBI lineage: Eukaryota > Metazoa > Chordata > Aves > Psittaciformes > Psittacidae > Nestor > Nestor notabilis. Next base: position 61,465 of record NW_009944827.1, read on the forward strand.
TAACACTGTGGTCCCTGGGAAGTGGTAAACACAGATTTTCCTTTGCTACCTTTGCAATTACACTTAACTAAATACAGAAAGGAAAACAGAGGCACAGAGATGGTGCTGCGTGGAAATAAAAATGAAAACGAGACTAAATTTGGGATCATACCTGTAATGTTGCTGTGAGAATATGATTCTTCTGTCCCATGTACTTATGTTGTGCCGCTCAATATTACTGTATCACTTTACAGGGGATCAGTATTTTACACAACATGGGACCAAATAGGAAGATGTGACATGTTAAAAATAAGCATCAATATCGAAGTTGACTTCTTAGACTGTTCCCAAGTTAGAATGGCTGCATTCTTACTAACATTTTTATGTTCTGGCAAACACTTTGTCCTTAAAGCGGGTATTACTAATATATAATTAATTTTCTATAAACCAAGGAAGAAAATGATGTATTATTTTGATTCATTCTCACTAAGTACCTCTTAAAAGTACTCCAGGGCATTTTTAAACATGAAGAATGCCCATAGCTATGATTTTTATAAAATATACTTTAATCTCGCACTCTGCAAGTAATTAATGATTTTGCCAGTAGCAATTTCTTATTGCATCTCCTCTTTGTACTCAAAGTGTACCTACTGCAATGAGTCTTTATAAAGAAATATGCCTTGGCTTCGCTAGCCTAGGAAAGGGCTATTAATCATCTCACAGGCACAAGTATGATATAATACCTGCTATCGCTCATGGGCACCTCACACAAACTGACTACTGCTGCACAATATAATTGCCTCCAACAACCTGGAGCACACAAAGAGGCTTTCTCCTGTTGGTGTTGTGCCATTCATTCACTTCATCTACTGTAAAGCAGCTGATGCATTTGCAAGATGTTATGGGCTATTTTTTTCTTGTCTTACATCACTACACCAGCATATAGTGAAACCTATTTGTAGTGACCACCCTGACCCTAGACATACAGAGGACACGGGTGGCTTGAGTGGGGCAGGGTGGTTGGTCTCACCTCAACGAATCCTTCTGGGGAGCTCTCACCAGCGCAGAGGGAAGAGTCAGTGCCAAACATGAGATGTAGCAACGACTGATGGTCTCATATCAGACACCTGAATAACCACATTCCCAGTTTTCTATTGTCATTACTCAGTTGGACTTCAGTCAGAACGAAAAAGTGTTTCATTTGCATTTACACCCATGGGTAGTTGCCACAAACTCTGTTAATATTTTATTATGTGAGAAAGGAATTATGTAGCTTAGACATGAAACAAGTCAGTTATTCCTTGTCCTCGACTAGATGTTTGAAATGCTCTTCAATAGATTGACAATCTGTGCTAGTCAGCAATTATTTTTCAAGGAAAACATTTCTCTAATACCCTACTTATACCTTCATTAATCATGGGTCACCCTCAGAGGTGTGAACATCTTATTTGATGAACAGCTAAAAATGGAAAAGTTTAGAGCAACCCCGACCGTGTTTAGAGCAACTCTGAGCGCGAGGCATTTATTTTACCTAAGGGTACTCAGATGAATGTTCAGAACTGCCTAGTGCTTTGGGTTTTGGGGGGATTTTTTGGTCCTCTTTAGCTACTTGCCTCAATTATGCTGTGTGGAATAGGTCAGTCCCTTCCATTACATTTGAATTGGTTGCCTTTTCTCTACTCAGAGGTCCTATTAACTGAGCCTATACTGACTCTATTACCCGCTTTCCTTCTCTCTCATGGTGAATCAAGGTACACAAGGGATCACAGGTGCCTCCGGGTCTTTTCTAAACCTCCTCTGCTACCATCAAGCCTCTCCCACCCATTTTTTACCCTTTAGCCTATCTGTTCCAAACACCTTTTTCCCCTCTCCTGCTCAGGACCTGTTAGTGTTCCTTCCAGCTCCATGAAGCTGAAGCATGCACCTCCTATGACTCTTCCTACCACTGCTGCATGTTACATTTAGGTGTACACTTGATGAGGAGCTTTGTAAAAATTCCCTCTCATCAGCTGGCTTGTCCTGGGGTGCCAGCTAAGGAAAGGCACTGCGGGGTCATAGGAAGATGCTGTCAGACAGGGAAACCTGCTTAATGGGAGCTGAAGGGAAGGAGCGGCAGAGAGAGAGGGTGGAAATCAAAGTGTGATCTGTCAGAGCAAGGTGGGAAATGAGGCTGTGAAAGAAGGCGTGAGCTGAATGCTAACAACCTGAATGCTTGGCTCAGGTCCTCTGCTTGCTGCCTGCTGTGGCTGCACCAGATCCTCTCCTCCTTCCATCTTTGGCTGTCCCTGTGTAACTTCACCCAGGCTCAGCCATCCAGCTCCCATGACAATTTGTGGCTGGTTGGTGCTGACCCAGTACCTAAAGCCTGGTGAGTTATGTGATCACTGTGCAGTGTGTCACTGCACAGCTACGATGGAGAGATGAAAATCCCTTTTTAGCTGTTTGGATAGTGCCCCAGTTTTGAGACATAACCCTGACATTTCTGCAGGATCTACAGTATTCCTTGTGTTTTTTCATGGCAGCACCCCACACCCCTTCTCCATCCCTTCCCAAAGTGATGCTCTAGTTCTCATTTTACAGAACAAGTATCTGAGACACCGTGACCTCAGACGGGTCATGTTCAGGGTGCATGGGGCAGAACGGACAACCAAAACCAGGTGTCTGAGCATGGAAACCACAACCTATTTTTCCTCTTTTGACTAGTCTTAGATAAATACCCCTTCACAGCTTCCAAACCAGTATATCTAATTACATACATATTTGATAAATATCAGTAATTGGGGGTAATGTCTGTAAATGCATATACATCCCATTAAAAAAATAAAATGTTGCTACAGTATCAGCAAAAGAGTACAAATAGATGAGCTAAAAGAGCAAAGGTTTGCTTATAAAGCTAACAAGAACACAAGGTGGTGCTTTCTGTGCTTACCTTGAGTACTGTGATATTCCATGCAAAACTCTCAATGGCTTTGCTTAATTTTCTTCCTTTCAAACCTTCCTTTGTCCCAAGGTTATGGAGCTCGTCGTGGAATTCCATGCCTAAAAACACAGATTGCTATGTCACCCAGTGCACGATTGATTTTCCCTATGAAATGTTCAGTGAGCATTTCAGTCTTGCAGCTGGTACTTTCTACAACCTCTTTCTGTTTCAGCCCCTTCCCTGTTATGACTCCATCCTGAAGAGCATCTTCCAGACTAAAAAGGTCATGCTCAACCTTGTGGTTGTGCTTCCACTTTGCATGTAATTCTCCACTGCTGGGGTCCCACACAGGCGTGTGCCTGGTCCCCACACAAACACAGCTCCAGCACTTCTCCTTGCAGTCTGCATTGCTGGTAATACTGCAACAAAAGGCAACCACCATCCCTCTCCTTGAGCAGATGATTTTGTACCTCAGAAGGTAGTTTGACAGACAAGGAAGGTACCTGCTCAGCACAGCAAATACAGACTCAAATGCAGGGCTCCTCATTAATCTTAATCGCAGTCATACAGAAAAGCTCTTGTATTTCATGTTGATAAATTATGTTGGGATTGCACACCACTAATCACTGGATTGCTATTCTCGCAGCCTGGAGAACTGACACTTCCAACCGCAGCCCTGGGAATTGTTACATTTCATTGCTAATTTCTGTGGCAAATATCTGCAAATCTGCTGCTGGATACAAGAATTCAGGGAATCTGGGAGCAGATTAAAAACCTAACGAGCCCAATTAGCCCACCAGTTCCACAAGATTTGCACAGTGTATGCAAACATTTCCCTGAGTCTGGTATGGATTAAGAGACAAAATAGAGAGAGAGCTTCTTGTCCCTTAATTTGTACCTTAAGAAAGCCAAATTGGCACTAAAATCACTCCAAAACATCTGAAGCCCATCCCAGTTTGCTCCTGGCTGAGTAAACCAACCGCATCTCCAGTTGTTTCACAGCTTTCCCCTAACATTTTGAGGCAAATGTCACTTGCAATTTGAGCTTCATTGAAACTACACCAGAGAAGCGCCCATCGAGAGAACACCTGCACAGAGTAGACACAGAGGGCTCTGTCTTGCATCGCTGAAGGAGTCAGTCCTTTGACAGCCCAAGGCAGGCTTGCACTCAGCACAGCTTACCCAAAGCACTCCTGGAAGACTAACGATAGGTTTCTTCTTGCCTTGCAGCAACTCCAGGAGCTCGGTAACACTGAGGCAGTTCAACCCTACACATGACAGAATTTCTCTGTTGTTTTCTGCAGGTTTTGCCTGTCAGGGGTAACAGAGATCCTGTAGCACTTCCTTGGGGAAACAGCCTAAGTAACTGCAGACCAAGCAATATTCCCATGCAGGTGTTCCTCACATCAACTGACTTACAAATCATTTCACTAAGTGAAAGAAGACTTCCAAATTACTTACTTTGTCCTGCAAAAAAAATAGGAAGGCTCATGGTGCTCAGCTCCGTGTGGTGAGCCCTGCCTTTATGCAGCATCCTTTTAGTTATCTTTCCCTCTGGACCTCTTTACCTGACCTATAAGTTGGAGACAGTGCTGCCCCGGAGGGAGAAGCCACAAACATTTGTTAGGCTGCAGATCAGGGCACCAATAAAAACACCCTCTGAGCGGCTGCTGACCACTGTGCATTGAGCTGAGACTGCACATGAAAAAAACCCATCAAAACCAGCCACCTGAGAAGCCCTCTGAGGGATGAGCAGACCCTGTGGCACAGGGAATCTGGATCAAAACTGGCTGTGATGTGAAGCAGAGATCTGGTGGGAACACATGTCCAAAGGGAGCAGGACTGGGCTGAGGTGAACGACAATTTCACAGACAATTGCACCTCTGAAACCTCTGAATCTTGAGTGCTTCATCTTGCCACATTGAGAATGATATTTAACAATTTGCCTGGGTAACATTTGCAATAAACTAACTGGCAATTGAGCGTGGTGAGGGATCCTCTCTCGCCTGTTCCTTTCCTCTGTATAAATCCTGAGGCTTCAGAAGAGTACTTCACATCTCTCCAGCCTTCTTCTCAATCAGAAACAGTATTTTAAGGCTAACAAAGCAAAATAAATGAAAATACAAGTAGATACAGCAGCAAAGAGAACAAGCTTGAGAACTTAATCTTTTTGCCAGGGAAGGAAGGAGGGGGGAACTGCAGGGAACTCTGGACATCAGTGTGGTGGCATGGTCCTGTGTCATGTTCTCCCCACTCATCTCCAGACCCCTGCTCACAAAGATACCAGTGCCAGGCAAGTATTGTGGGTTCTTCTCTCCACGCACAGAGCAGGGTGGGCAGAAAGATGGCTGATGGCGCTGAGGGTCTGCATCATTTAGTGCAAAGTATTGCTTTTAAATTATATCCTCAAGAAAGAGCTCCTGGTGCTGTATGTTCCTGTCACTGTCCCATTCCTAAGCCCTCTGGACCTGATGAAGGCTTTGGCTGAGGACGTTTATGCTGCTTATGCAGATACACAGAAGTCAAAGCATGACACAAGATGAGGCCCATGAAAGCCAGCAAGACGTAACTGCTTGACTCTCCTCCCTTTGCTACCACAGTGCCAGCATGGCTCCAGAGCTCTGCATTTCAAAGGGCAAGGACTAGGTTCCACCCTGCTCTTGCACCACATTAAAATCAGTTAAATGCTGTTGTTGAAACCATTTCCAAATTTCCTCTAATTAAAAAGCTGAATTAAAAGATTTACTACAAAACATCAGCTTCATTCATTATTTACATTTATAGAAGCAAATGGCTGTAGCCCGCGTCACTTGCCAAATCCAAAAATGCCCATCAGAAACAATAGTATTTATGATTGTTGTGGTCCCAGAAGATTATGGCTAAGAATGCAAATTAAATACAGTAGCAAGTGTTTGCATTACTGACCTTCAAGGCTTGCTGCAGGATAGGAAAGTGCAGCTGTACAGATAAATGAACTGAAAACAGATTTCATTTATGCAGTGTAAACCCCTAGTAGAAATACACAGTGTTTATTTATTCAGCATGGTTTCTGATACATGAAAGCCAATGGACATAGTTGTAGGGAATTGCCACCACCAAATGTGGACTCATCTCTCTAGCAGGACTTATTCTTGTGTATCAGTGGCAACTACAGGAGACGTCCCAGTTCTGAGTCCAGCCTGCTGTCCTGATAAAGACATTAAGTACAATACACCAGCAACATATGATCCACTTTGAGCCTACTTACAGTGGTTTAAGACCATATACCTGATGTACATTAATGTATAGCCACACACACTCACTGTGATGCAATGGGATTATATTGGTATAAGTTTCCAAGGCCTAAAACAAACCTGAACATCAAATGTAAAGGTAGGCAAACAAGCTTGGTCCTGTGAGTTTCAAAACCTGCTGCCTTGTCCATATTTAAGAGAATAATTGTGACAGAGAATGGAGCTCAGTAAAGGCAGCTTGCTTTCTCACTCCCTCTTGTTAACTGAATGCCTTTCTAGTTCATTTGACTAATTTAAATGCTGTCAGACATTTCAGAGCTGTAGAGCAGATGGAGAAATAGCTTTTAAGGTGAAAGCTGAGGATTTTTTCCTGATCCCATGCCTGCATTGCTACTAGAGGATGAGCCTTCAGCAGGGTGGATTCTGCCAGAGAAAGACCAGGATGCTGTCTGAAATACCAGGTGAAAGATGTTGCATTAGTCACAAACTGTAAGTAAATTATGGCACATCATTTCCCACCTCCCATCCAGAACTGCACAGTAAAGAAGGATTACCTGCTTTCTGGCACTGAACAATCTTGTCATGAGTGATGTCTGCTGTCTCAATGAGAACCTTGCTCTCTTGAATCATCTGTCACAAAATAAAAGGGGAAAAAAGCAGCATTACGAGGGGTTTCTGCAACATCTCCTCCACAGAAAAGTACAAAGGTTCAAACTGTAAGCAACACTATAAAGATTGGATCATTCCTTCATATCAGGGCTCCCAGATCTGTATCAAGCGAAGTGACAGTTGCTCAGGAAATGTTTTATGTTTTGCCCCAGAAGCTAAGGAACAGCTGGTTTACATCAGTGAGACACCAATGCAAGTAACATGAAGGAAACACACATGATTTCACAGGAAAGCAGAGTTAGCAGACAAACAAAATTCATTTTAAGTGAATCTGAGCTCTAATTAGTACATTTCTTGAAACAAAAGGAGAAATAAGTATAGTCCTTGACATAAATGGTTATGGAAAATGTTACCAAGTTATGAATAGAGCTGATTTCAAGAGGTACTTAAGCCCGTGCTGAACTCCATGCACTACAGCAGTGCATTCAGGTACAGGAGTTTCTCTTTGGAGAAATTCAGATCCAAATCCTGTCCTGTCCTCAACATTTCTGTTGAAATTGAAAAGAAAGAAAAACTAAACCCAGAACAGGCCTACTCACAAATTTCAAGAGACATCCCTATTCATGCATCTTCCTAGAGTAGCCCACAAACAGCAAACAGATGAAGGGTCTGTTACATGGCAAGTTTCCTGAGCTTTCCTGCTTGCAAATGCTATTCTCCTTCGATGGTAACAAGCCTTCCAAAAACCTTCAGAAGCCCAGGCCTGCAAGCAAATTGTTCCAATGCTATCTTCTGCAAAACTGCAAAAGGTGGCACATTCCAGAAGGCAAGAACATGCTGTATAACAAACTACGCCTGAGAATAATCCCAGTCTCCTGGGACATATGTTACGAACCCCAATCAAATCCAAGCAGCACGAGAGCAGTGTCAATTAGAAATGAAGGAAACTGAATACTGCCTAATGTTACATCCTGAAACTGCAGAAGCTCTGCCAAAACGCTACAACTGCTAAAAGCCTTTCTACTTTCAAACACATTAAATATGAAAACACAACCAGTAGTGGAAGACAGTCTTAAATTAACACCTGCAAATTAGCATATCTTATTGTTTTAATTAGGTACTAGGGAGGAGAGATGCTGCCACTTGTCACACCCGAACTTCCAAATTCTGGAGAAATTCAGATCCAAATTTTGCTCCTCATGCCATCTTCATCTCCAACTAAACCTGTTAAGACGGCATTTAAAAATACCTATGCCTTTGTTTTGACAGAAACAAGAACATGAGAAAAACAAAATCCATTACCAGCTTCACAGAGAGAAAAAAGCCTGATACATCTACAGGGTACACAATCGTTTTTTTAGCAGAACATGCCCAGTGGGTATGCCTGAGATTGAAATTACTTTCAATAGTATCATTTGCCTTTTATTCTTATTACTTGCTTGTTCATGCATCATGTTGATTTTTTTGTCTTTGATATCTTTGCTTGTCATCTAGAAAGAAATTACAATCTCTACGCACCGTCTGGCTTTTCTGTACCACAGCACACAGTCATTTTGTGCTGAAGGAGCTGTTTAGACACCAACTGCAAATGCTAAAGTTGGTCTGAACAGTAAAGACCTGAAAAAACCTGCAAGTCACTACAGAGGCAGCCAGAAGACAAATGTGCATCTCTCCCACATGCAGCCTATGAACCAGTGCTCACTCTGCCTGGTCCAGCCAGGCGCTGGCACCATGGCTTCTGCATCCCATGCACCCATCACACTGAGCTTGCCCCTCCTTGGGTCTGTGTCTGTACTTGCTAGCCAGCAGCAAGGTTTTGCCCAGCGAGGTCAGTGCAGCTAAGCTAGGACAGGAAACCCAAAGTGCCTGACTTTCCTGTGCTCAGATCTCTGAAGTGGAACTTGACTTTTGGGAGTTTTATATATATATATTTATATACGTATATGTATATATATATATGGACACAGGAAATCATCCTACGACACACAAAAAAATAGCAAGTTTGAGAATGATGCAATTTGGTAATCTAAATTTGACCATATCTTCCTCCAACTACTGGACCCACTCCCAGGAGTTCCTGGCATGCCTGTTTTAGCACTCTCGGATATGAAGGTATTACATTCATTTTTTAAGAGAAAAGTGGCAATAGGATGTCAGTTTTCCCTTTCTGCAGAGTAGGTAGAGCAGCCCTCCACTCCTTTGATGCTGACATCAAAGTCTCACTGCTCTCAGCTCAGCAAGAACAATTAAAAACAGTTCATATAGCAGAATTTAACCTGTTCCTGTCTTCTGGCTCAGCAGTAATCTTGACAAAAGTAAGTAACTTTTGCCCCAAGACAAATCCCAAGAGTGGATTCAGAGTTCCTCAGCTCAGTGATTAGGGTTAGGAGATGCCCTTTTAAACTGAAAGAGTATAGATTAAACTGTGGTCTAAAACTGAATGAGTGTAGATTTAGATTAGACATTAGGAAGAAGTTCTTTACTGTGAGGGTGGTAAGAATCTGGCACAGGTTGCCCAGAGAAGTTGTGGATACCCATCCCTGGAAGTGTTCAAGGCCAGGTTGGACGGGGCTTTGCGCAAACCCGGCCTAGTGGAAGGGGTCCTTCACCCTCTGATCATCTTCATGGCTCTCCTCTGGACTCACTCAAGCAGGTCCACATTCCCCTTGTGTGTGGGGCCCTGGAGCTGAACTCAGTACTCCACGTGGGGTCTCACGAGAGCAGAGTAGAGGGACAGAATCACCTCCCTCAACCTGCTGGTCACGCTCCTTTGGATGCAGCCTGGAACATGGTTTGTTTCTGGGCTGCTGCAAGCACACATTGCCAGGTCATGTTGAGCTTCTGGTCAACCAACATGCCCAAATCCTCCTCAGAGCTCCTCTTAACCCATTATCACCCAGCCTGTATTTGTGCTTGGGCTATCACACGACAGACTGAGATTTTCAATCCCAATTTTGCCAGTAATGTTTCAAAATCCACCAACCTGTCTTGAATGTTAAGAGTGAGCTTCTGCTGTTTACAATGTGAATTTCCATGCATCTTTACTCTGGTCAAACCTGCACTGAGCAGCGCTCTCGGGCAGTTGTGTAAGTCCCAGTCATCTGCCAGGAGCCCATCAGGCTGCTGTTTAATGTCAGCTCCCAAAAGGTAACTCACTTCCGTGAGTGACTCAAAGAGCAAGAGACATTCTACTCCCTCAGGAAACTCGCTCCACCAGATTAACTCCTGAACACTGAGCTTCAAGAGATTAACCTCCACGCAACATATACTGAAAAGCAATCTTTGGAGGATGGATGCCGCTATCTGGGTCCACTTGGAGACAATGAGGAAATTTTTAGCAGCTGCTGAAGCTGGCAGGGTTGCTCAGGACGATTTGCATTTCCTATGTCAAAAAGGTGATCAGCTGTATTCAGTGATGTGCATAACGGAGCTACAGGGGAAAAAATGGGACAAAGATAGGAATGAAAGTACACGAGATCCAATTCTGGTACAAGGAGGGACTTTATAAAGCTACCTTGCTGACCAGAGTGTATACTGATTAGAATAAGCAGAAGGGAAAGGAATGAATGGGATAAACTATCACACACCTTGACATCATTTGGGATGCTGCTAATTTCAACATTGGTCCCTGTGTCCCAAGGGCTGAGACCCACAAGGAGGGTGCAGGGTCCCTTCTGCACTCATTTGGCAGATGCTGCAATATCGTACAGCTTTGCAGGAACAAAGGATGGCCCCGCTCCTCCCCTCAGGGGCTGCTGCCACGTTTCCATGGGAGCAGGAACACAAAGACTTTTGCAAGTCCTGGAGGTGCTAACCCTCCTGGAGAAGCTGCAGTGCCAGAAATGCTCTCACAAGTGAATGAGGGGTTGTTCAGACTGACAAAAGATGCACATGGCACGAGTCCCAGAAGTACATGTCATGTTTAATACACTAATGGGAATGAGGAATACAAAGGCTCATCTGCATAGGTTAGGGTTTTTCTGGGAAATAGCTCATTTAATTTAAATATTCTTACACAATGCTTAAAGCAAGAAGCCTAAACTTGATTCATCTTGACCTACCTGAAGCACCCTGTTACAGTCATGCCACTTTCCCACAAAGGCAGGGGAAGCAAGAGCTGGCACAAACCTGACAGCTCTCTCTTGTATATGAGATTCAGAAAGCTGAGCAGACCACGGGCTAGAAACATAACTGACCTTATCACTGAAGTGATAGCGTGCAATATCCAATTCAAAATCCCATTGCTTCACGGAAAGAACAACTCTTTACTTTGCCGCATCTATTATGTGTTAATTACAAAGATAAATAAATTTAAATGAAATTTAAGATATCTTTACACTGAGAACAGTATATTTCTATTCATAAGAAATTAACAGGCTTATTTATTGTCTGTACTAGAGGCAGTTTAATCAGAAGATTAGTACAAACTGGGGGAAAAAAAAAAAGTTATTTCTTTTTACTTTAATGAACTCCTGTGCTAGGAACCAATTTCTTCTTTTCATTAGCAACTATTCTACAGACTGAAAAGGGGAGAGGAAATTAACACAGCAGTCTCACCAAGACAAAAAAAGAAAGGAAAAACTCCTGGTGGCAAATTAAAGCACTGCTCCTGCTAGGAAGATAAATGATACAAAAGGGACAGTTCAAAGAATCCTCTCATAAATATTCCAAAGTTTAGAACAGAAACTGCCTGAACATCAAACGAAAAAGGTGTCTCTTCATGGCCGTTTTTCCCAATCTCTTATGCCTTTCTTCAACAATGAAGAGTTTTGCCTGGGTAAGGAGTACAGCATCGTGCCTCTATTGCTAAAAGAACCCCAACCAACACACACAATCCCTCCCTGCAAACGTGCCACCAAACAAACAAAAAAGGCTACAAAAATACAAGTGATTTGGAAAAACAGCTGAAGTGCAAACTGAACTCATGACCATTCGAACAGGCTTCCCTCTTTAGCAGTGAGCATTTCTTATAGGCAGTTGGGACAAGAAAACAGCCAGGCAATCAATTGTGTGCCAGCAGGTCCTGCAACAAAAGGAAGGATGTGCACGTGGTGCCAGGGCACGGAAAAAAACACTGGCTATCAGTCTGCCTTGTCCCTGTCCCATTATGCTCCAAGCCAGGCTTCTGTATCAGAGCCTTCTCCTCTAACAACCCAGTAAGAGGAAGAGTTATCAGAGATTGTTACATCAGCTAGAAACATCTCAAATACCTTACTGACACAAACTGCAGAAAGAACTGAATAAAATTCACCTTAAATTCCAATTTCATGGTTTTGCTTACAAATATTTCGGGGGAAATATGGTGTCAGAGTGCTGCAGGATGTCATCTGGTGCAGATCCTCTATAAAACAACAGAGGCAGTGGAGGAACAGGGAGAGGCATCATCTTTCAATATGCTTATCTAAAACAGAGTAACTAGAGTACCCGACTGGAACTTCATTCTGTAAGATCTGACCATTTTCAGGTCCTATTTTAGGAGGGCCTAAGGGACATGGGCTATCAGAGAGAGAAACTGTGAGTGGTGGGTAAATGAGAGAATTGAAAGAAGTGGAGAAAGAAACAGAATAATTGCTTTCCCAGTCTATGTCCAATTTTGGACAGAAGACTCTTTAAAACAGATACAAATTCAAGACAATGTCCATGTACTGGACTGTGTTTGACGTCAATGTGTTATGACACTTTCTTGGCAGTGGATGCTCTGCTCTGCAATATCCCTTGTCTTCAGCTGCTCAGAGAATTGTGAAGAACGTTCCTTTGGGGATGACTCTGTCCCAGCTGAAGTATGAATTTCAGTGGAAAAGCTCACAAAAATCTATTTAGTCATTTTGCATTTACATAAACTGGGGATATGGACTTTCTCCTTGGGAATAAAGAGCTGTCACACCTGCAGCAAGACAAAGAAACCCAAAAAGACTGAATCTGAAAGAACAGCAGACAAAGAGCAGTTCATCTCTGCAGACACCTCAGCAGACTTCTACTAGTGTGCATGGACCAACAAAACCACTGCTTTTGTCAACAAAACCACTGCCATTAAATACATCAACTTATGCCCCAGCAACATCACAAATATTACTTCTCTTCTCATAAATCTCCAATCCATCTATGTGTTGGCAGAGACATTCTTTAACCTGCCACCTCTCAACAGTACTACAGACATGCTGTCCTTCCCTACCTGTCTGTTCCAAAGTAACAAGATCACTGCCAGTAAAAAGGCTCGAACACAGAACAAAACACTAATGTCAACATGAGTTTATATTACAAAAAGCTTCTCTGTTCAACATTTTTTACACTTTTTGTTGCTTACAATTTGAAAACATGTAAAGATAGTTAGGGAGCTTCTTTTCTTTTTCTAGAAAAAACCCTCTGTACACGCATGAGCCAGCAGATTGGGTAAAACCAAGAACATTTATTATCATTTGTTCACTCCTTTTGATTTGCAAATTATTGAATCATTTGATCTTGGAGGAAATAAATAATGCTGAACCAATAGCTGAAAAGCAAAGTGCACAAGTGTCCCTGAGTTCATGCGTGCTTGCTTCAGCACACGAATTTATCGTGCAGACAGAGAGACCACAGTCTGTTTCTGAACAATTCGCAACCAAAAAAAATCCTAACTTCACAGGAAAACTGTTTGCAATGAATAATTCCACCATCTGTCAAGTCCAGCTGGGCTCATCCCTTCTCTTCACATTGAATATCTCCTTTTTTCTTAGGTGTGATCAATGAACACCATCTATTTGACAGGTTATAGGGCACACTCCACATGCTGCCCACCTGAGCGAGCACCTTCCTATGCCCAGCCACTAGCGAAGGAGAGCATACAGGTAGAAGGGGAGAGGGAGAGTCCTTTCTCATGGGAAAAGAAAGGCCTGAAGCACAACTCTGTGACACACTACACTATCGTAGGGTGTATATGTGGGAATCTATGAAAACATTACCAGAATCCATTCATCATACCCTTATGTATGGTATCAACCAAAGTTGTAAGTTGAAATAAACAATTCTAAACTGTACTTCTGTTAGTTGACATAGTTTTCAGAAATGTTTTCTGTGTATTGTCAACAGTCCACCTCATTTTCTTGTTTTGGGCAAATCCCATTCCCTGCTCTCCTCTGCAGAAACTCCCATACAACTCAGAATCATCAGTGAAGCCTCTTCCAGCATGAGGCACAGCAACAGTCGAGTTCCACTAAACCACTGCAATGCAACCATAAAAGAAAAAATATAAATAGAATCCTGAAATTCATTCCAGCTCCTTAAACAAAGCAGATTCAATTTTATTCCAATAAGGCCTCTCTCAACAGAAAATATTTAATGAGGAACACAACGGTAAAATTAATTGGCCAGGAAAAAAACAAACAAACTGCACAAACCAGTCTTTGTCTACAGAGCCTACTGAGCAGGAGGGAACAGACAGTTAATTGTTTTCCAGATCATTGTGGCAGGTCTCCAAGCATTTGCGCCTCCGTTTGCCTGGCCTGGCAGCCCTGTCTGTGCTCCATTTAACATAAAGAGTTTATAATTTCAGTGGAAAAACCAAAAAGGTATGTTCAGTTGGCAATTTCCTGTAAGGGGAAAAAATTCTACCACATTAGGGCTCTTTTCATCAGAGATTATTTCCAAAGCAGACTTTCTGAAGAATGTGAGGATATGTGGTGGGTTTGGAGGTGGCGAGGAAGGGTTTGCCCAGCACTCACGCTACCTGTGCTGTGGAGCCCAGTGAGTGAGGCAGACCTACAATCACACCATGAGGTTCAGGGTCTAACTATCTTCTGTTTCTTGTAAAAGGAATTAAGAAGTACAGCCCATTCATACAAGATAGAGGCCAACATCAACAGCTTTTATTTTATGCATTTAAAATTGCTCCCAGGCCTGTTCACCCAAAAAGTGCTTTGAAGTAAAGAGACATTTCTGGGGACACAAAGACATGGAGCAGGCACCTGTGGATCCAATTCCTTGAAGCCGTATTTATCAACAACTTAAGAGGCTGAACTGTAGTATATCTTAGATAAAAATAAATGAATAAAAAGCTAGATTATATTATCTCTCTTTCCACCAACAGCTCCTTGTGTTCTCATTTGCACAAAAAAGTATCATTATAAAGAAATCACCCCGGATCATACCAAGTCATTACAAACACCATAGCAAGGAAAAGCCCTTTCTCGACATTAAAACTGCAAGCCCATCCCCACACTGTATTTCCAAATACCAAGATTGATAGAGACAGGAGGGTTTTTTTCAAACAAAGAAAAGGCTAAATAGATTTCAGTATTCTGCAGCTGGCATTGCGTCAAAAGGCAAATATCCAAAATGTAGCAAAAACATTCATTAAATCCAGCTTTTGCTTTTTCAGAAGCAAGTCGTTTCAGCAAAGTAAGAGGCAGTCCCAGCCAGATAAAACAGGTAAAAATAATATAAAGTATCATGTTCTCATTAACCAGAATTAAATCTCAAATCAACCCTTACAGAGGCACGGAAGAATTCCCTTCTTTCTCAGATTTTAAACTCCTTGAACTTTCTCTTGACATTCAAGGTACATCTCCCCCCATCAGAGACAAATGTGAGAGTAAACATTATTTAAAGCAGTTTTACAAGTGTTTTTGTCTGCATTTGAAAGAGGCCTTTCACCTATTTAAATTGAAAAACTGTTTCCATAGCACAAGGAGGCCTTGAAATGTCCCATGTGTGCTCTTCAGTGTATAATTACAGAGATAAGAGGTGACACATTCATTTTGGTAAAACTCCATTAGGCAGGCCTCCAAAGACAGAAAAATCTCTTATTTATGTGGTATTTGCTCTTTCAGTCAGACACCACACCATGTAACAAATCTATGCAAAAAAGTCCAACCTAAAATGTGGCAATCAACCGAATTTGCAAATCCTTGTTCTGGTATTGTTACAGCTGGTGGTTTATTACCACAACTTAACCACCTCCAAGTAATATAAATTACTTTGGAAGGAACCCAAGGATTATTTCAGAGTATTTTTAGTACTTCTCTTTTAATCAACATCAGTGTCTCCCTCTTCCCAAAAAGCTGATTTTCCCCTGAAAAGTGTGTCATAACAGCAACAAATGAGATGGAAAGAAGGAGAACATTTGGCACATTGAATAATTGGTCAAAGCTTCGATCACTCTTCATAACACTTCAGGGTCTCTGGAAGCCATTTGATACCTTTAAAATTATTCACCATTTTATTCCTTATGAACATAAGCTGCAGAAATACCTGCCGTGCACTGAACATGCATTGTGGTTTAGTCAGGTTGCCATAGTGTAATATCTAAGTCAAGGTTTGCAAAACTATGCAGCTTGCTATCGGTTGCTGCACAGCATCTATTAAGGACAGTTTCATAGGTGCAGTGTGATTTCTGCTACCGGAAGTCCCCCACAGCAGTGACGTATGCCATACAAGAGTGAGCAGCAGCATTCACCTGGAACGCCTTCAGTTTGTCTCTCTAGCTTTTAATAAGTATTATAAGTATTCCTGTATCATACCGACCTCTCTTTCCCCATGCAACATTGACTTGGCCTGGCAGGGACATGGGCACTACTTAACAGTGCTGCTGAAAGGCATTGGAAAGGGGATGGCTCAGCTTTGTCTGGGAACTCTCACACTGCAGCTCTTTGTTTAATGGCCTTGCCCTGTGCTGCAGGGAGGCAAGCGAAGGGCAGCACACAAATCTTGCCCCTTCTCAAGGACAACGATTAACCGTCACAAGTACACGCCGAATTGCTGCTATTTTTGTAAACAAAGTCCTCTTCAAGTGCACAACTGTGCTTAAAAAAAGAAAAAGAAAAAACGACAAAAAGCCCAGTGTGGTATTTTGGTGATTAAAGGACAATTTTGCATAGCTCAAGTCATTTGAAAAGCCTTGTTCATTTAACTCAATTGTCTGGGCATGGCAAGCATCGCCTGCTGCGTTCACAACAGTGAGGGAAGACGGAGGTAGCAGTGGTAAGCACCTACCAGGTCATACGCTGCCAGGACCTTTTTCTGCACGTCCGGCATGGTCCCCAGAGGCTCCAGGTGGGGAAACGCGTCCTTCATGGAGAGGGTGACGGAGGGTGCGTTGTCGCTGCTCACGAGCCGCGAGGACAGGGTGAGGATGCACTGCTTCAGGCTGGCGATGGGCGGCAGCCCGCACAGCTCCTTGACAGACACCATGGCATTCTGAAGGATGGAAAACAAACACTTGAGTGCATGTTGACGCTTGCCACTTGGTCCCCCCAGCCTGACAGCACCTTGCCACCTCCTGCCTGCTTCTGCCCCCTGATGTGGGGCAGTGCTACCCTGCTGCCTACTGTCCCCAGACCCCCCATGGCATGCCAAAGCACACAGGAGCTCCCGGACAGCCCTGTTCTTAGCTCCTCAAGCCTAGTGCCAGTTTCAGCTTTCCTCCAGGCCCAGGTATCTCAGTTGCCAGCTCTGCAGCTACTTTGCATTGCAAATCCATCCCCAACAGGGACAAGATCTGGTCGCCAGCATATTAAACTATCAGCTTAAAACACTATTTCTCTTCCCAACTGTTCAGACTCAAATTGCTTTTGATGCTGTAATCACCTTGTTCTCCCATCATTATCATCTTTCAGCAAGAACAAGTTCGACAGACCTGGTATTTCCCATGGGAAAGGCAAGCAGGAGAAAAAAACACTTTTCAGCCTTGCATTACCACATCATAAAAAAACCCCCACCAAATGCTCTTTACTCTTCATAGGTCACATGTAAGAAAATCAATATTGGATATACAGGTCAACTCAAACTAACATGCCAGGGTTTATTTATTTATCAAGTCAGCGGAGGTACAGCTGACATGCCCCCACCATTTAGCTTCTTGAGTTGCACAGTAAGTGACCAAGATGCACAAAGTCTAATTTAGAGAGTAATTTACCAAACCATACCTTGCAAATGTTCTCCCCACCCCATCTTGTTGAAAAAACTGTCATCAGAAAATGCCCAGCTAATTAAAAGAGGCTTTTTTTTTTCATTAATCAAATACATTAGCATGCAATTAAAGCTAACAACTGTGTGTTTACAAAGCATTCTCCAAAACAAGATCTCGTACTGAAATTTTGCTTGGAAGGCACGTTAATGCTGTTTCTGAGTCAGATGCAGAGTATTTTCTGTTACATAGTTCACAGATAGCGCCTGACCTAGACAGAAGGTGGAGTCAGCAGTTTAAGCTAGTTACTTTTCAAGGCCTGCAGGAAAGGCAAGGCTGGGAAGAGTTTCCCATTCTTAAAAATATGCTTAGACTATTCCTTTGGGAGTGATTTAAAACTTATGTCATTTTGTAAACTTCCAGCTGCCAACATTTCATTTGCTTTAGACTCTGTCCAGCAGAGCGGGGTCAATGAAGCGCTATGCGTTTTTCTCCTGTTTTCAAGAGAGAAAAATGAATTGTTTCTGTCTTTTTACCAAGGAGATAGTTATGGCTGATTTCAGCTACTAAAGAAAACTCATTGTTTAATGCTGCTCAGTTTTGTTTCTAGGCAGCGCTTGGACCTCTGAATTGAGCTGCCCCTTAAGCAACCGGCAGAGGAGGAGAGCACCAGACAGGCTGGTTCTTGTTTGGTCACTTCACCTCCTGCCAACCATGAAGGTCCAGTGCGGGCAGCTGTGATGGGGCTGTGTACCTGGGCCCCACCAGCCGCGGTGGGCTCTGGCTGCTCTCACAGCAGCATGGCCACACTGCCAGGAGACCCCCTGAGCCAAAAGGCACTCAGCCAGCCGAGACCACACCGCCGTTCCGCA
>NW_009944827.1:79987-125056 GCF_000696875.1 Nestor notabilis
CTTCCATCCAAGGGGCATTCAGTGCCTACACTGAACATACCCTTGGGCAAATGGTGGCAACACACGCTCAGGGAAATGTGCTGCTCTTTGCACAGCGGGTTTTCTGGTGTAGACAAGATTTCAATGACGTATCCACTGTGTAGTATGCTCACCCAGACAAAGAAAATGAAGAGCATAACCCTCGCTCACTTAGCAAAACAAAAGCTTGCTGACTTGTTCAGGACCAGTGAGGAATTGAAGTTTGTGACATGTGAGGCTTGGGGACACAAATGTACCCTCAGTTCCGCCTTCTCAGGCAAAGACAACCAGTAAAGCATGCATTTGGAGAGGGCACAGTGATTTTTAAAACATTTCTGCCTAATACCACATTTGCTTGCTAGTTAGCACCTGTAACTATCAGCCTTCCAATATCCAGTTGAAGGCTGACAACAGCCATGCAGCCTGAAGCACCACTGCCTTCCACCAGCTTCAGCACATTCCCCCGACCAGCAGCTCACATCAGGATGTTCCCTCCCACTTTCAGGGCACACCAACACACAGGACAGAAGCGTCATACCTGCATATTTTCTCTCAGGTCAGTAGCTTCTCGTAGCGGGTGCACTGCCAGCTTAAAGATGTCATCAATAGTCTTGAGACCGGTGTTCCTCAGCATGGTGTACTCCCTTGCTTTCTTTCCTATCCTCACCGAGAGGCTGCGCTTTTGGGCTTTCCCACCTCCACTTCGGTTGGTTATTGCGATGTGAACGAAGAGGGTAACGTGCTCCATGATATCACCAACAAAGGACCGTAGTGGTATATGCCTGTACCCAGGCTGTAAGCACTCCAGCGGGATGGTGTATTGCCCGATGAACTCATCTCCAATGTAGTCATCATCCAAAACAACAAAACGGATCATGGCCAACTCCGGTAGATTGATCTGGAACTCAAAGCTTTCATCAAAAATGGGGTTATCACTGTTTTGCTGCACAGTTTTAGTTCTTTGTTCGGTGCAGTCTGCAGGAATCCCATGTATTTCTATGCAGACATAGGGGTCTATGACATCCCCTTTTGCACATGCACCCTTGGGCTTTGGAAAGTTCTGACCACTTATTATTTTGACATGTAGGACTTGGGGAGAAACCCCTGGGACAATGCCCTTGGTATTAGCGCTGAAGTAAGACACTTCATCACGCATCACTGAGGGCCTGAGAACATACCCGCATCCCCCATTCTGCAGAAACCAGCCAGTGTGCAGGTCCATCATGGGCCCCGGGGTCTGATAGTTCATGGCCACTATCTGGCAACCACAGTTCCAAAAATCTTGAGGATTTAAGTTACTGGAGTCTATCCTCATAGCACTTGGGTACACCCTGGACAGAAACTTTTTGTTGTAGTTGACAAAATCTTCAGGGTATTCATTTGCAATTCGACTGGCTTCTGCCTCACTGAAGGAGCACATTTCCCAATAATTTTGAGCTTTCATGGATGTCTCAAAGTCCTTGTATTGGACAGATTTGCATAGGGACACCAAGTCGGACAACTCCCTGCAGAGCCAGATCAGCTTTGGTTCCCTTGTGAAGTTCTCCGACAATCTCCGGGATATTTCAGCCTCTTCATCTTCATCCGTGACTTCTCCTTCTAATATATCCTGGTCACAGGGCAGCTTCTTCCCTTTCACAATGATCTTCATTTTCAGTTTCTCGGGTGATGGGAGGTAGGCTTCTGAGGATAAAGGTGCCTCTGTGTATAGCTTGTTTCCAAAGATCCTTTTCATGTGCTGTACCACAACCTTCTGCTGTTGTACTGAGCAGTGGTTCCCCAAGCAGAGAATAAGGGGGTATTCTGAAGCAAAGAAGGCCAATTTATTTATTACCTCAATAACATTTCGAAAGGCAAGTGGGGATGTCATGTTGTTACGGTTACAAATAATGGGTTCATTATCTGGGCCGTCACAGACATCTAGTTCAATACTCCGACAACTCATCTTTAAAGCTCTGACATACCCATTGATATCAGCTGGCCCTCTGAGCTGGTCTTCTATTAGATATGTATTGTGGGATGCATTGATGTAGTAATGTGATAAAGGCTGTGTCATGTCTTGGACAATTTTTTTGTGCTCTGGGTCAAAAATATCACATTCTGGGGACAACAAGTATTGAGTAAATCCATCAATTGCAAGAAAACCTTTCAACCGCCCTTCTTGAGAAAGCTCGTACCTGCGTATGATATCCAGGCACATTTCTTCTGTTATGTGGGTCACTCCTTGCT
This sequence comes from Nestor notabilis, assembly GCF_000696875.1. Classification (NCBI taxonomy): domain Eukaryota; kingdom Metazoa; phylum Chordata; class Aves; order Psittaciformes; family Psittacidae; genus Nestor; species Nestor notabilis. Next base: position 82,235 of record NW_009944827.1, read on the forward strand.
CAGCCTCTAAAAACAGCATGAGGTCATTGGCATCTAGATACTCTTTGTTTTTAGATATCTGCACAAGTAAGAAATAAACTTCAGGTCTTGTGCAAAGTTCACTGAATGCTTCGCAAAATTCTTCTTTTGTTACTCGTGTTGTCAGTTTCTCTTTGCTCTTCTGGATTTCCTTAAATTTTAATCTAATCTTAGATTCCTTTAAAGTGGGGTTGAGCTTCTTTATTAGCTCCACAGATGTGTCTTCTAACATTATGCCGTTACCATCAACATCTGCTGCTTCGAATACAGTTTTTAGCCAGGCAAACCGTGGGGTATTATGGCTGCCTTCCATCAAATCCAGGGGTTGTTTGCTACGAGAAACCAAGTACCTTAATCCCGATACCCAAATATTGGCCACATCAGCTGAATTGGCAACCAAGTCAAGGGACTCGTAGTTCTCACCATGAATTATTGACAGTGCACAGTCCTCAGAAATCTGGTCTGCAAGCCCATTATTTCTGAACGTTTCTGTGTTCTTCCCTAGTCTGATTTCTTTTATAGCCAAAATATCAAGCTTGGCTTTCTCAAGGTCTTTCTTGGAAGGCTCCCAACGAAGAGCCTGCAGGTCAGGATCCAGAGTAAAAAAACGGTTATAAATCCGGGAATTTGGACGAACTTTCTTCAATTCACACCCAGCCTGCATAAAGCTGATACAGTCGCTAGCGCTGCTTATTTTCTTCTCTGATGGCATGCTGCTGAAGGACACAGTCTTCTTTCTTCCACATTTTTGGTTTGAAGGATCCTGTGGAATAATTACATAAGAGAAAAAAAACAAAAAAAGAATGAGTAAGTTTTCTTTGGCCATCCCACAAGCACATAAATAATAGAGCAGATATGTTTATGTAAAGATAATTCATGTTCTTCTGAACCTCAAAACAAAACATATTATCCCTTCCCACAATTCAGTTCCCTACTGAGCTATAAAATACACTGAGACATACAGCGACTTGATTGATTGCAGCATTAGAGATACCAAGTTTTCATGAGTGACATTTGCAGCTATTAAACTGCCTTCCAGACTTCAGCAACTCACTCCAGCTGTGAGGAGGTGCTATCCAGTTGTGTCACGTACATTTTCAAAGCAGATATATGTGGAAGAGGGGTTTCATGGGAAGCTCCAGCACCTGGTTAAGGTCTGCTTAATCACAGGCAGAGAGGATCTCACCAGGATTTAAGAGACAGAGAATAAAGGAGGAACTTTGGGATAAAAAGGCATGAGAAAAGTCAGCCTACGTGGGAGGAGAAGGGAAAGAAGTCTCGTAAGCAGTGCTGGGAGGAGAGCCTGGGATGGGTCAGCATGCCCATGGGGCACACGTGACAGCTTGGTGCTCAGCAGATGAGCGTCCTGCCTCAATTCTGCCTGTTTTCTGCAACCTTGGACACCTCAAGCAAAACTAAAACAAAACCAAACAACAGTCATGAGTCAGACCTCTGAGATACACACCCAGGAGAATTTGGGTTTTCTTATTTGTGTGTTCCAGTATCCTTTGGCAAAGGACATTCTCACTAGGTTGAGAAGCACATCTCTGCTGCATGTACAACTGCATGGCTGTCGTAGCTGCTCTTGTGGGAGCTCCAACTACCCCTCTGCTCAGCCCCAACCTACTTTACAACCTCTTGCTATTCTGGTAGTTTCTGTGTACTAGAACCACAAAGCGCTGTAGGAAAATGGACAACCAGGCAAGAAACCCAAAGTCTCTTTCTTTAGGTCATATATTCCAACTTCTCTTCAGAAAATACTTGGCCAGACACGTGGCTGTCTTTTCAGTATCAACTACCTTCTTGCTGCTGGATGTAAACCCAGCTGCCTGCAAAGCTTTCTGTAATTTTAGTGCAGCAACTAAATTTAAATCTTTTCCCACATATTATCAATTCAAAACGTTTCACAATAATTATAAATTGCACATCATTCTTTTTTCTTTGCACGATTTTCATCTACTCCCTTAGTATATAAATTATCCAACAGCTATGAAAAATATTTTTAAAACGTCATTCAAGGCTGTAATTAATAGTGGAACTCTTGTTAAAATTGCTTTCCCACCTATTTCCCTAGCCACCAGGAATACTTTCCCAGTTCTCTGCCTTCTGCTGTTCGAGGAACTTTTGCTGCCTGGATTTGGAGTAGAAGAGGAGTCCCATGGTGAGGAAACGTTTGGTTTAGGCACACATCCCACCACCCTGCTGCCCTCAGGCCCAGCCGTGAGATGTGCATCAGGGATGAGCTTCCCTACAGCCCCTGGGGACCTCGTTTGAGACACTAAAACCCCTGGTTCCCAAACCCTTTGCAGCTTGGACTACCCTCCACTGCCTGGGAGCTGATTCCATGCAGCTCCCATTCATGTGCTGTGTTATTCATCCTTCCTCAAGTCATACTCCCCTGCAAATCCTAAATGCAACCCCTGGTCTAACAGTGCCTGCTCTGTGCTGTCTGTATTTGAGTAGGACCCTGTGTAGCTCTCCCAGACACAGAATACGAGTCTTGGTGCTTGTAGAAACATCTCCACTCATTGTTTGTGTATTTGTATAGATACTTCCAGCAAATTAGTATAAATATTCCTACCAAATTGCTATTGTCATTCACTCACTTCATTCAATAACATATAAAGTGTTTCCAAAACCCCAGTCCCTCAACAAATGGGTTTAAAGACATGGGATCTGCTGGAAACAAAATACACTTCTAAGCTTCTTATGCTAGAGGTTTCCCATTAAAGTGACACAGAGACTTCTGCTGACAAGCATAATTACTCTAGCCATTTATTGTAGTACTTATTATGAGAATTGGTCTTAAAAAAATAGGAAGAAAGTCACTGAGGCGAGTGCCTCTGGTCAGCTACTTTTTAAACTAATTTTCTGCTAAAATATTCTGTTCCTACATTAAGATACTGTGTTTTAATACACAGCTGTGGCCGTGAAAATCTTCAAGCAACAGATGCTAATGAATACAAACAAATGCAGCCAGTCACCCTGTAGGTTCTAGAAGAGCCTTTTCTTTCTTATTTCTTCAGGTTTACAGGAGCAATATTTAGATTTAAGATTGACGATTTATTGAGATTATTTTTCTCATATAGGAAGATGTATCAATGGCCTTTGAAACTGCAGTGATTCATTGCCTCACAGTAAGTGGTTCCTCAGGGCCAGACCTGGAAAGCTCATCAGAGCAGCACAACTGATTTAGCTACACTTCTACCCCTTTTTGTCTTTGCTAGAGAAGTGGGAATTGTTTTGTGACTATTTGTTTTCTGCAGAAAAATAAAAGCCATTTATTTTTAGCTCTGAGGTACCTGTGCTTTTTGATTACAATAAGCCACAGAATTAATCAGTTATTTTGGGGGTATTAAGGTGGGAAAAACCCTAGTTTGCCTTGTGGAGGATCAACAAAAGTTGCCTTTTAACATTCAGTCTTAACCTCTCAGGTATTTTGGATGGAATGAGATTATCCTCTGTGTCCGCGTTCCCTGCTTTTATTTTTGATGGATACTTGTGGTTTCATACTTGACGGTATGTAAGGAACACTGGAATTGTACAACAGCAGTTCTTCATCTCTGGGTAGGACTTCCCTGCATCTTTTAATCAATTTAATAGAAGTCAAGTCTAATCCATGGACTAATTGCCTAAAACTAACAAGATTTGAGCATTACTGACATTAATAGGATTATTTAACTAACAATCTCCCCAATCTGCTGTATAATACACACAAACCCTGCAAATCTGCAATTGCTAACTGAGCTTATAACTGCATCAGCTATTCCCCTCTTGGTCTCCACGGAATAGAAACATACTCAGTCTTTCAAAGTCAGAACTGCTAATTTAGATTTAATGTGACAGTTTTCATTCATAAGTATCAAGAAGTTGTTTATTCTAGTGTTGCAAGAACTCAAATGTGTTTCTGTAAGCTCAAATGCTGGCTTACCAGCCTGACAAGCCAGACACTTGCCTTTGTTCTTCCAATTCTACCTTGCTTGAACAAGCATCTCCAGATCCTGACACCATGGTTAAGCCATGCCACACACCTCCAGGTCCAAGCTATCACCCTGGGGAACAGAGGAGTGTTTTCCTGAAGAAGTGTCCTCCCTCCTCTGGGGTCCACTCACATCAGAGCCTAGAGAAGATGATCTAAATAATACACTTTGCCTCCCCACTGATCTTACGCTGAGCTTAGATCAATGGAGCCTACAGACTTAGGTTGCTAATTTTAGATTAGCTATTGTCTTTCTTTAAGTCTCTGCTTTAATCCAATTGTGACACATTGTTGCCCGAAGAAAAGACATCCAGCTAAGAATACTTCTGTGCTGCAGTGTCTCCCGTGGCTAAGTTCCTGCTCCATTTTACCTTTCAGTGGATACCAAGAACAGGAAGAAGTACAGACACCCAGCAAACTAAAAGCTGCCAACATCTAACTGGAATAAATAGCAAATTTGCTTTCTGTGCTACCTACCAAAAACAGTCACATAAATTCAAAGCCTTCTCTACAGTGTTCACCCACACAACAGCACTTGTTCCCCCTTTCATTACCTAAAGCAATCAGAAAGCGCAATGAGAAGTACCCCTGAGTCTTGGAGGTGAAAAGTCCACCTTTCTCCAGGATGCTAGGTACATCAAAATTGATCTTACCACACAGTAAGTGGCCCAGGACTGCCCTTTATCCTCAGTCACTTGTAGTGATGACATTAAATTTATTGTGACAAGGAAAGAAGGATGACGTTTGCCAAAAAAATCTACAACAGTGTGAAAACAAGCAACTAACTTGGGGATTTTCCACCCTAAAAGCTTCTCCACCAGTGATACCCTAGCTCTATACGAAACACTGCTATTGGAAACAAACACAACCAGTTTGCATGCAATGTACATGTACAAGGAGAAAATCCCTACTCATATGGGAAACCCTGTGCTTTCTTTCAAAGTGACTCAGTTTCCCTCAGTTCTGTGGACACCCCCTACAAGGTGCTGTAACTGCCTGACTCCATCTCCTGCTTCTGAGCCTGCATAATAGCCATTATGCAAAAATACCTCGAGACCTTCACCACAAGACCACTTCAACATGTGCTTTTCTTTCGGTGTACACACAGCTGCCCTGAAATCAGTTAACACCAAGGAGACATATCTGAGTGCTGGCCTGACTGCACCCTAACATTTTCTAAACGTTTCTAAAGGAGGGATTCAGAGCTCCAGCCTAAGCATGATCCCAAAATAGGAGAAGCCCTCCTGTTGAACACATCATCCTCGTCAGAGGGACTGGATGTGTAAACAGTGGGATCAGTAAGCCATCAGCAGTTGTGGGAAAACTCCACCCCATCCATCCTGACCTTTGACCACTCCATCTTCTGCTGTTTAAATCAAAGAGCTAACAGAAATAAATACGTGGGATTAAAAAAATATGAATAAACACGTTCTCCACTTCATCCTACCCCATTTATCAAAACTATAGGACATAAATTGTTGATCTGAAGTTAAGAAACAGGGCAGTAATAAGAGCTTTATTGCAACCCTGCACACAGAGGTCAAGATCAGGAATTATTATTTGTCTGAAACAGTTACCTGAAGGGCCTCTAAAGCACTGACAGTCTTCCAGGATTCTGCTAAGGAGGAGGAGAAGGGCAAAAAAGTATCAACTTTGCGAAGACACCAAAAGCCCTTAAAGAACTGCAGGGCTTCTGTGAAAGGATGTGAAATTCAGTAACGATGCTGAGAGCTAAACTTGTTAAGCGCAGCTAAAAGCCATTTCCCCAAAACCAATTCACATTTCCAACAGCGAGCACCACTGTTGCTGAAAGAGAAGCTTTATTCTGATCTTTGCCATTTCCCATGAACCTAGCACTAAGAAATCAGTAACAGGCAGCTTAATCTGTCCTCACAAATAGATTGTGATAAACGGTACATCCTAAAAGCTATCTGCTCTGGAAACTCCAGATGATCCACTTAATTGGCCAACAATTACCTGAGATTTTTTTCCAAGAGAAATGATTAGCTCTAGAGGGTGAGGTTTTTTGGGATGCTTCTAAATATTTCAGTTATACACAGCCAGAATCCCAGTCCCTGAAAATCTTGGGAGCTTTACAGAACTTGTGGTGGGAAAATGCCCATTTAAACATTAAATAAAGAAGTCAGTGAGTCACTAGTGGCACTCAAAGGACCATGCAGCAGGTTGACAAATGATGGTGTAATTTTTCTATAACAAATTAAGTCAGAGCAGGGAAGATTTATGTAAACCACCCAAGAGAACACAGAAAGCCAGTGCTGGGGCCAGAGCTACAACCAGATCTCATGCACTTAGTCCATCTGATCAGAGATGTGGATCAAAGCTTGAACCCACAGTGACAGTACATGATTACTACAGGTAGCAATGATCATTGGAAGCTGGTATTCATTATTAGCACACAACTTTCTTCTGTGAATCAAAGCCATGTTCTTGGCCATCCTCAGAGAGCATCCCAGGACTGCCCATTTTGCAGATTTTACTGGTTCTCACAGCCTCTGCTATCACAACAAATTAGTGAGCTGAACTTCCTCTAATCTGTCTTGGCAAGGCCTGCAGGGTACAAGTATAATATATCCACTGTGACAACTCACAGGACAACAAAGAAAAGGTTACCCACTCAAAATTCATCCAGGCTGATAACCCATGGCACAAAGCAGCTACCTTTGCACAGGGGCTGAACCTCATCATTGGTGCAGGCAGCCACAGGGATGCTGGCAGTCACGCTTGGGCTAACCACACAGTTAACAGATTGTGAGAGCAGATGCTAATGGCATAGGATCAACCTCGGTATCTTCTTCAAGGCAAAATTCCTGCTCATTCAGGGATTTGAGCACATGTGGAATAAAGACTGGAACCAAAATTTAACACACGCGCTCTTAAAAACCTGAGATAAAAACATAATGGAATAAGCAGAAGATTTAAGGCAGACCAAAAATACAACATGGATAGATACAGATACATGAGAAATAACTTCAGAACACAGTGTCCAGCAATTTTCCAAATACCAAAATAGTCACGCCGGCATGTCTGCACATCCAGTTAGTTGTCACTAACTAGCAGTTTAAGTTGAGCTCAATCTTCACGCAGAAGCCTAAACACTATTGTCATTCACAAGAAAGCAGTGACTAAGGGATCTCAGACATAGGGGGAAGAAAAGCGTCCTGGGGAACAGTAATAGCAGCATTTACAGTGGGCTTTTATCAACTCCCCAGGATTTCCCAGACATAGGTATGGGCAGGGGACTGTCACCAAGACCTATAATAATGACGTTATAGTCAGCTTCTCATCAAAATGTCACCCCACAAAATGGACACCCCAGGGCAGGAAAACAGAGTGAAGACAATAGCTTAACTATTCTGGATGCTGCATAACCCCTGCTGGAGAAGTTCAAGAGGAGGCAAGATTATAATGGCTTGTCTGCTTTCCTTTTTCCTTCCAGTACTAAAAATTCCTTTCAAATACTGAAGTGTAAGGCTGGGGAGAGATAGATAAGAATGTCTGGAGGAGATCTTTGAGAAAAACATCTGAACCAAAATGATTTGCTGTTCAAGGAATGCTTTGTTGTGTGTTTGCTTTTTTCCTTTTCTTTTTTTTAGTCACTAGGATTGCCAAATTTATTCAATTTTACCTTGAAGAAAATTTACCTTTGCTGTTCAAATGACAAAGAAGAGCAAAAATAAAAAGTGGCAGCACATAAAGACTCCATCTGGAAACACTTCAGAAATGGAAACCACGCAACACAAGAAGGGCTTATTTTCTGGCACGGTACAGAACTGAAGTTACTGATTCTACTTGGTTTTATAATTAGGGCCATGAAGCCAAACTCAAGTAGCTTCCAAGAGCACAAGAACATGAAAGCCTGTTATGAGGCTACCACTTCACAGCTCCTTCTGCTGTCATTGTTCCTCTTTACACTTCATCGTCCAACTGGTTTCTACTAGAACAGACCTTAAATAAAGGTGCAAGTGCGTATCCCTTTATTATTAAGCAACCTATTATTATTTTATTAATAATCAATCCTATTATTATTATTAAGTACCATCTCCAGTGAGAAATAAATTCCTATATGACATTTCAACACATACGTGCAGCACCTCCACATAACCCTATGGAAGACCCCACCAATGCAGAAGATTTCTTATGAATCCTCATAATTCTTCCTGTGGAACAAACTCTTCCCTTATGACAGCCCAAGTGCCAGATCTACTTCCAGTTGGGAGAAGACTTTTAATTTGGAAGGGACTGACAGCCCACCAGACATAACATCTCCAACCTCTGCTACTCCCAAATGCTCTGTTATTTCCAAGTACTTGGTTGCCTGCAGGCTGCAATGCTTATGAATCTCCGAGGGCACCTTGAACATGGATTGAATTTATCCCTGTACTCTAGGGAATATGAACCTAAGAAAGACAGAAAGACACTTTCTGTCTTCAAGCAGAAGCAGCAGCAAACCATGGGGAAATGAGATCTTGGCTCCAGCACTCAAATTAAGAGAGATGTATACTTAAAGCAAGTAACCCTACAGCAATCACAGACCTGCCTTACAGAGCCTCTCCCTCCACGCAAAGCAGACCACTGCTCCTGTCAGCCCGCATCTGCAGATAAGCAAGCTGTACTGTACCGAAGTCCAGCAGATAGTGCTGTTTCAGGGAGGAGAGGCAAGTAACCAAACCAGGGGTCCTTACTAGGTACCCATTTTGAGTATTTGAGCTGATCACCACTCTTACTACATGGAGCAGCAAAAGAGTCTCTCAGGTTGGAAATTCCCAAGTAACTTAAATATAATAGATGAAATGCATGCCTTAAATCCAACCTGAAGACAAGCCGGCACTGAGAGCAACTGGTGAAGTTCAGGCAACATCAATTTCCCTCATTTATATCTGCTTAAAACTTCTGCATTGATTTCAAGGTTACAAAGGTGACTGCAGCGATCAGGCCTTTTACTTACCGAGACCTGGATCAAGGTAGAGAGAGCTACGTCTGGAGAAGAAAGCCAGACACCCTACAGAAGGACAGATGGGAAGCCATGCTCCATCCACGCTGTATACAGACAAGCAGCAAAGGCATTACAAATGCACAAGGCATGTAACCCCCATGAACCTGCAGTAGAAAAAAATGAAGGAAACCCAAGCTCAAGAGCTGGGAAAACCAAAGATCTGGTGTCTCAGCATATTCCTGACAGCTCTGAGTGCCGTGACCAGGAGGACTCTAAAATACTGCTATCAAACATTGTGCAGGCTCACTGAGAGTTACAGCATTACCCTGATGTAAGGGCTGCCATGGCCCCAGGGAACACAAAAATGAGCACTGCAATATCTGCACATCTCAGCATAACATTAATGTTCATCTCTTGCTGGTCAGAGATATGACAGCTCCGCAGCGAGTGCAGAGGACACTGCTACAACATCCTTCCAAAACACAGAGACTGGAGCAACTTCCCACTGCCCCCTGGTTGAAACAAGATTTCGAAGCTGCTCCATATGTTAGCACAGCGGTAGATGCAGCTCATGAAGAGATACGAGACCCAGCTTCAGGGTCCTCACCCATGGTTCTGCTAGCAGGAAAACCATAGCTTGCTGTGCATGCTGCCAGCGCCACCCTCCTCATGATGCCCAAGTGCCAGTGTGATTGCACAGGCTGTCCTCCCTCTGCAGAATAAACTGTGTCAGTAACCCCAGTGATGCACAGGACTCACTGCTAGCATTCAAACCAGACAGAACCTACTGGTCTTGAAGCTTTTGAAGCTATAGAAGATGGACTTTTAATTTTCAAATCACCTGGGAGAACAGCATCATGCACGGCATCCCATGAGAGAAGAATTCAAACACAAATACATTATAAACACACATTCCTGTGGGCTTTTAGCTGCAATGACTTTGTTTCCATCTGCATGTCTTCAAAACACCGTACACTTCAAGTATTTGGAAGAAATTAGTTATTCAGACACAGACATTAAATCAGAGCAAGACCTTCTCTGCATCCCTTGTTTGGAGGAAAAAAAAACCCACAACAAACCAAACAAGCAAACCCACAGTTAAACTTGAGGAATTTCACTGAGAGGGAATTGCAAGAATCTGACCTATCTGAACTTGGAAGTTCAGATAGTTTTCAGTTGTTCTGTTGTTTTTTTAAAGAAACTCCCATTCCATCTGTGGGAAGTCCTCCTTAAAACCTGACAGAAGAGGATGACCTGTAGTAAACCATCTAAACTTTATTCAGTGAATGGAAAACACTACCTGAGCCAGACAAGCCAGAAAGAAGGTTATGCTGGTTAAAAACGTTGTCCCTTAAATAGGAAAGAAAACCAGCTACAAGCAAGCAATACAAACTGAAAATAAATTGTTGGTGCATATTTTAAAGTAAAGAAAATTAGAAAATTAGTAAAAGAAGGAAATAGCCAGAGGAGGAAACAGCAACCAGAGGAGTTTATACAAGCAGGAGAAAGGTTTGGTAGCAGGTGGCAGTTACAGCAGAGAAGGTTCAGACAGTTCATTTAAAAATATTAGGCGGAGGCTGAATCCCACCAGCAGGAAAACTGGTGTTGTTCATTTATTGCCTAAATGATAGCAGGAGAATCCCAGTAGTAACTCAGGAGGAAAAGCCAAATATGTTTAGAAAGACTTGCCCCACTGGTACTCCCTTTCATTACACCTCCGAATGCTGGATTTGCAGTATACCTGTGAATGGGTACTTTTCACTGTCAAAATAATGGAAAAGCTGAAAAAATGTTTGTTTAAGAAAGAATAAAAAGTTGACCAGCATTAACTATTTTCAACTTTATGGAAAACAGAGCTTGTCAGACTAACCTGGTATCTCTTCTTTTATAGGATTAAAAGTTTGGTTGATACACATAAAGTCATTGTAATATACTTAGATGCTGTAATATATTACGGTTTCTGCAATGCATTTGACTTGGTACAGAATGACATTTTGATTAAGAAGATATAGCAATAAAAATAAACTCGGAAGACATAAAATGGATCAAATATAAGATAAATTATATGTTTCAAATCCAACAGTAAATATGAAACACTCTTAACGCAGGTATGATTCAAATTGGATCCGTTCATAGCCCAATGATATTTAGCATTTTTAGAGTGAACTGGAAGAAAGCATAAAATCAACATACATGGAGTGTGGAGATGATACAAAGCCAAGATATGAATAGCAATGAATAGGGGTCAATGATCAAAAGTCAAAGACCGACAAGCAACGCATTAAAAAAGAAAAAAAACCCCAAGCATATTCCAATGAAGACCAAAATATGAGGTCATAAATCTAGAGACACAAAGGGGAGGCCTTATTTATAGGATTCTCATCCAGGAAACAATCATTTTGGAAAAAAATCCAATTTCAACATTGCAGATGATCAGCACAGGATATAACAAAAAGTTTACAGTGATATTCTTGGTTGTATAAACGCAGTATCTACCCAGGATAGAAAAAATCAAATATCTTTAGATTTGCTCATCATAAGACACCTTCAGTTTAGAAATTACCTTGAAAACTGGAGAGAGTTCACAAGAGTCACAAGAATCTGGCAGATTTTAAAAACACATGTAATAGTTTCCAGATTGTTTTAGAAGACAATGTCTGGCCATGAACAATTGCAGAAGCCCAAACTAATATAAAGAATAACTTCATAGGACACTTCTCATGCCCTAATAAAGGCACATCTGGGCACTTTTATTCAGAATGTAATGATTTCAATTGAGTGGTTTAATTAAGTAGTTAATCAATGTATTTTAAGAAGTCCTTCAAGTTATGTTTCCTTACGGACCCCATAGAAACTCCAGATGTAGACTGACACTGTCACAGATTATAGATTATTACACAAAGATCAGTGCTGCCAGGTATGGTGTGGCTTAAGCCCAGCCGGTAAGTCAGAACCACGCAGCTGAACCCAGCACAAGGTACTTCAATACCTGAAGTCAGAGTAAAGCTAAGACTTTAAGAAAACAAAACAAAAAAGGCAAAACCAAAAACCAACCAAAAAAATCCCCAAAATAAAACCAAAACCAACACAGCTGACAATGATCACAACTTCCCAAGCATGGCAGAGGAGTCTCCATCACTAAAAAGGCTTTCATCAGCACCTGATTCCTTCCAAAAGGGTGGCCTATGAGATCAAACGTCATGTCATTTAAGCCCTTTATAATGGAGAGTGGACCAGATTTCAGAGGTATTTTCTGCCTGATTATTTAGGTATTAGCTCAAAAATTCAATCCCATATTTTTCCAGAGAAAACCACTGAGCATGACTGTGCCTTTTGGCCTGGTATCATGGCACTGGAGATTACCAGGCACCGAGGGCCCAAATAGGATGACCAATTTAATTTCATTCTGAATCTTACAACAATCCTCCAGGAATAAAATGTGTAATCCAATAAGCCACCCAAATCTCCATAGTCTAATCACATTATTTTAAGCCCTTTTTAATCAACTTAAATTATTTCTTCATTAATCACATTTATGCTGATTCAAATCAACCCCAATCATTAAATTTAGGAAGAAGTTTTGAAAATTATTAAAGTAGTGAAACTAGTTTAATGGGAACTTTTTGAATTCTGACTGTCACTCATAGTTGAATTATTAAATAGGTTGAGATAGAATACATACAGCCAAATATGAACTGCATGGGCAAGATAGCAGAATTGTTTTAGCTGGTCCATAGAGCAATTTGGGGTGAAATTTTGCCTCAAGCAAGTAAAGGCCCCAGCTTTCCATGACAGAGAAAAGCAACTTTCAGCATACCCAACAAATGCATTCACTCCTCCAAGGAAGTTGTTTATCAGTTTAGGAAAGCATCCTTGAGGAGTAGGAGTTTGTACAGCTGGTGTGCAGGCTCCGCACAGCGGCACAGGCACCACCTTCATGGGAACCCTGCAGCAGCCCCATCACTCCCCAGGCACAGTGGGTGTGCAGTCCACCTCCCTGCACACGTGGCATGCCCATGGACTTGGGTTGTCCTACTTGTGCTTTCCTGTCCCTTGGCAACAAGCTTCATCATAAGAACAGGAGAAGGGAAAGCCTTCCAACTGCTCCTCCACAAAGTGTACAAATGGGTATCGAGGCATGTCTGTATGTGTACACATTCTGACATATTTTCTCCTGTCTGCAGTTTTCTAGCTTTGCAACTATGTGCACAGTGCATACAGTATATTCACCTTCAACTATTCACCTTCAACATCCCCAGGCTGCAAAGCTAGGTTGCAGCTATAAATTATGCTGCTGATATAAGAACAGACTGCATCAAGCCATGAAACATGCTGCTGCACTGATAAAGGAATTGACAAGGCTAAACCCAACATACAAGTGAAACATTGATTTCAATGGTCTGCTTAGCAACGGTATAACAAATTAAATGTCTCCCTTAAAAGCAAAACACAGATTTCCCCATTAATACCAAGGAAATATGTACTCAAGAGACAGCTGCAGTACCCTGATTAAATCATATTACGTGAATCTAATAAGTAGGCATATTCCAAATTTTACCAATGCAGACACTGAATATTTGCATTACTCATCAAAATCAGGAGTAAACGATGCAGGTTACAAACTGCAGCATCATAAACATCCTATTTATTTACAGAATAACTGATTTGCTATGGTGATGACAATTTTTATCACATTTCTTCAAAACTATCCATCTTTAAGGGCAGAGCTCTCCTACTTCCCAGAGCTCAAGTCTTCAGGAGAGAAAAATTGGTCATTTGTTCTTTGTTACTAAATACAGGACTGCAACTGCAATGCAATTTTATTCTGGTCATATATTTTGCTAAATAATTATAATTCCTTTTTTCCACAAGTAAATTAGGTGCATGTCTGAATATTACGGTCTCTTGGGTTTCACACAGCACATGCATTTTTACAGCTTAAGTATATCACCAACCTGGTATAATTGCTTCCATCCAGCTAATATTTAAACATTATGAATTAGTGGCAATAGAGGTATTAAAGAAAAATAAATAATCTAACCACAGTACTCTTATTCTGTAACTGCAACATAACTTAATACTTTATGAGAATAACGTAGCACCTCAAATCTCCAATAGATTTGTACACTTCACTGTTTAGAAAACGTTGAGTAACTAGAAGAATGTTGGGTTTGCAGCCATGAAAGTGGGAATCTCCCTGGATTCTAGCTCTGCTCATGACCCTGGGAAAGCCCCTTAGGAAACACTGTCTGCTCTGGGTTTGGACTCATGATTTCCGTAAGACTCAAACACGTTCCTGAAGCACAAATCTCAGTATGTTCAAATGCAAGACAGCCTCTGCCAGGGTCTCCATCTTTCCCCTCGCCTGGGGGTCATATGCATGGCAGAAAAGGGGGCATCTAGCAGCAGGGATGGGAGCAGATGTGCCAGTAGTTTTGGGAAGTCCAAGTTTTGTATCTGCCCTCTTGAGGATGGAAAGCAACAGGCCCCATTGCTAAATCACAAGCTTCCCCTATCATCTTGCACAGTTATCAGTAACAGCAACAGGTATGCTCCCCAAAGCAAGTCGAGAAGGACCCAAAGAACATCTGTTAAATACTGGCAATGTTTAATTTTACAAGTGTGCACAAACAAATGGTGGCAGGAGCATGGCATAAGTGAGCTATGGCTCAAAAGCCAGGGCAAGATGTGTGACAATTATGCTGCAGACAATTAAACAGAAGCCGTGACTGCCAAGCAAACATGACACTTTCTTCATTACTTCAGAGTCACAACAAGGATGGAAGCTATTTACAAGAAGCATAAAACCCCTGAAGGAAAGGTATTCATGGCAAAATGCTGCTGACCACTAGGAGCCACTTTTCCACGGACAAAAAATCAATTCAGAACTCACAGCCCATTCAATGGGCCCTTTAAAATAGATTATGATCTGCAACAACTGTGTGATTTAGCAGCTGCTCATTTTAAGATTTAATCTTACAAACACTTACACGTTTAGTGTCCACGATCACACCATTCATCCTATTCAGCATAAAAGAGGTGTGTCCATGCATTTGTTCATCCAGCATCTCCTCAAGTCCTTTTTAAACATCACAGCTCTGGCTTTCCA
Organism: Nestor notabilis; assembly: GCF_000696875.1. NCBI lineage: Eukaryota > Metazoa > Chordata > Aves > Psittaciformes > Psittacidae > Nestor > Nestor notabilis. The sequence goes on from NW_009944827.1 coordinate 97,295, forward strand.
ACCCTAGCTCTTCTATGATTCCAAGACTTGTAGAGCTATTCCCTCCCACCAGGGCAGCAGAGATTCTACAGTGTGGCCTTCACATAAGCAGATATGGTGAAAAGAAAGTTGTTAAGGAAAAACCTTTTTCTTGCTCTAAAGAAATTAGCTCCCTCTTTCCTTCTTTCTTGCTATTTTTCATCAGTTCCTTTAGGTGGATGCATGAGCAATGAACACTCCCCACGACGTTGCTCCAAGGTAAATGAATACACCTCCATTTAGCTGCAGGACTTGCTAACTCTTGGAAAAAGAGACCAGTGGTGGGCAAGAAAGTGCCCTGGCAGGGAGCAGGGGACACACACTCATTCTCAGGCGGGACTGCTCCAAATGCAGCACATTTAGGAGAAGCCAACTTTTGAGCTCTGTTTTTACACAACGCTATATCTTTTCTAGCTGGTGGATGCAGGAAAATCATATTGCTGTAAATATGCCATTCAGCTTTTTTTTTTTTTAATGTGTCTGTCTTTTAATGGAAGACTAAAAAGGATGATAATTAAAAATGATAGTTTTCAGAAAATTACAGAATTCATTTGCTTTGCCTGTTAGCTTTCAATTTTAAAGCTCTTTGGGAAATTTTCAATTTTAACCCTAAAGCAAAGCTTTATGAAGTGAAGGGCAGACATTTTATATCTGTTTAATTATAATAATTAAGACTTTGGTAATGCATTTAAAAGAACTACAGTATAATCAGGGCTGTATCCAGAGAACTGCTTTGTTGTACCCAAGAGAATTTGTCTGTCTTAATTAAGTCTCATCTCTCAGATGCTGAACACAGTGACTCTTTCATCTGAACTACTGTATGGAATTGCGTAACAGCTCTACTTATTGCATATGGCATACATTGGTTTTTAGTGCAGTTTCTAACACTATCATGATGCTTCTCGAAGCAAAAATATACAAAACATAGAAAACAGTCTGGACAATGTCATTGTATAGACTGAATTGTATGCACATGCTTCAGTCTTGTAGTTTAGCAAGGGGGGCAGCAGTAAAACACAAATGCCCTAATGCTATTACTAATCTGAATCAGATTAAATTCTCTTAGTTTACATAACACAATTGTTCTTTACTTACCTGGATATAATGAAAGCAGAATCTAGCTTACAGGAGCAATGTATGAGGTTGATGGAAATCCCATTCTTAATTGTACCATATTTTCTGGCCACACTCTTTTAAGGTAATATTTGGAGTCAGGAGAACAGTACAAAACACTGTAAATAGCAGTAGATAATTTGCAGGAAGATTAAAAAAAAATGATGAAATTATTCAAATTACCACAGACAGTAAACTCCACAGCTCATTAGTTTCAGTGGGTTTCGCCTCTACTGTTTTCTGATTCTGAATCAATATTGAAGCTTATATTTTCCTCCTTCTGACTATATATAAGCAAAATGAATTCAAGCTTTTTCCCCAGGCAGTGTTTTCACCTGGGGTCATTATTAACTGAGAGAAGAAAAATAATCAACTCTCTGTATGCACTAAAGTGGCAAACATTTTCTAACTATGTACTCCGGAAAATAATACATTTCTAAGTCATTTTCCAAAGCCAATTAAATTATCTGTCAATGAGTTCTTCAGCTCCTAGGTAAATTGAGGTATGTCAGAGACTCTAATTGCTAAATGTTCTCTATTGATCAAAGCACACTGTTGTAGCTCAGCAAACTGCAAGGGCATTATTGCCCTCATGAAAAATGAATGCTTCATCCTGCAACCATTTGCTGGTATCTGAAAATGCTAACACTAGCCTAAGCACTCCAAGTGAAGTGCAGTTACTTGGCAAGCACTGTGCACTACCACACTGACATGGAGAGATTTTGCTTGTGCTGTTTCTGTGTTAAAAGGCTGGCACAACCCAACCTCAGGCATCGGTTCCTTCCTAAACCCTAACAGAAAACATAATTTTCTCCTATCAATAACAACATGCCTCAGAATAAAGTCACATGCAACAGTAGAAAGGGTATAAAACTATGAAAACCACACCATCCAGAAATCAGCCAGAACACGAACTTACAAAGGATACACTTGGGAGGAGTCTAAATAAAGACTTTGATTTCAGGGTCAGTGTGGCTATTGGAAGTGTTAGAAGCGAACTAACTGAAGCTGTGAAGAACTGAAGGGTAGAACATTTTTAGAATATTAACTGAGCTGGGCTGTTACCTTCCAGGGTTTATAGCTTACTTTTGGTGGCACACTCGGTCTGGATACCTTACTGCTAAACTTGGAGAGTTTTTTCTTTCTCTGCTGCCTGAAAACACAGACCTCAAAATTGAATTCCAAAATCCAAGTAGAAGAACATACAAGACTAGGTACGAAGCAGGTTTTCCTTACATTTCTGGAAAGCTCAAGTACAGATATTACATATCATTGTTACACAGGGTTAGAGATACTTATATATCAAGCACTGAAGCAACAGATCTGATGGCAGGGGAACATTTACTTAAGCAGAAGTCCATTACTTCGCTTTGCATGAAGCATAAAGCTGATGATACATCCCCAGCTCCTGCTGAGTCAGCGTAATGTTTTAACACTGATCTACTGTATTCAGTGAAACTTAAAAAACATTTTAGCACTTGGGTGATCTCAGACTCACCGACAGTCATGCAGGAAGTCGAGGACAGAGGAGCCGGGAACACTGCTGACACACTGCTATACTGAGCCACAAAACTACCCCTCTGCTTTCAGACATTGCTCTGTGTTAAACCTACATTTGATGAATCACATCTGGTAGGAATATATCAGCACGCAGAAAAAATATCTCAAAGAGTTGTCTTAGTAAACTAAGGCGTTCCTTTGCACATGCAAAAAAAGACACCGCACACCATCCCTGAATGTTTTTTCAACTAGGCTGCTTGGGATATCTTCAGAAAACACAGACTACATATCTGAGAGAGAATCCTTTTCATTTCTGAACACAAACAGCGTCTGAGGGCAGGTAGGAGAAATGAACTTGAAATCTCCTAATGTAAACCATACCCCTTTAAGCATGAGTTCCCCAGTAATTAAGCAAGGTGTAATAAACAGTTCAGATTGGATAATACCAAATGTTGATTTCTTACTTAAAAGTTTTGGCATAATTGTTTTTCTTCTTTTGGATTTGAGTGTTCTTGTTCATGCAATAGCAGAAAAAAACACACAGAAGTGCCCCACTGCCTCTGCCATTTCCTTTCTATATGCTTAAGCAGTGATGACACGAAAAATGTTTACTTCAGCGGAGTTTTATGCAGAGATGGTCCAATGCAAAAGCAAAACCAGGTTCACAAGCAGTCCATATGCACAGCCCTACTAAGAAAATTACACACTGCCTACAATTTAACAAGAATTCCCAGAGACAGAAAACGTCTCTTAAGTCTATGATATGCAGGTGTTTATGCTGCGGGGAGGAATGGGTCTAGCAGGCCTGGAAAACCATTTCTCATTTTCCTATTGAAGCCTGTGCACAGAGACAGACAATGTCTGGCAAGTAACTGTATTTTAAATACACATCCTGGGTATGTTTGTACTACATCTGTGAATAGCATAGGGAATTGAGAATAAAGCTGATTAAGTCCTGTGGGTTGAGACAGGACACGTGGGTATGAGCACACGGACAGGCATGAGCACAGGCGTGCAGCATTGACACACACCTGAGATGGAGCCGTGAAGGGATTTCACTATCCTCTTTCCAAGTGCAACCTGTGAAACTCTGAGCCATTATAAGAGCAAATATTTTCTCCCATCACAAAGATCTCCTCGAAGCCCAGGAAGCAATCATGCCTTGCCGGGATGATTACACAGCATCCAGAAGGGGGAAGAGAGGCAGAATGAGAGACGAAGAACTCCAGCAGAGAGAAACTGGGAAAACCAGCACAAAACTTCTCTTCTTGTAATTATCTTGGAAGAATAATGGCTGTTTTATACAAAAGGAGCAACTAAAGCCCCTTCCAGCATACATTGCTACTGCTTGGATTAATCAGATAGAACTGTTCTTGAAACTGATACATAAATTGACATTAGTTCAATCTGCATATATAATTTCAATTCATTCTCATTTTTTACAATAAATTATGTCAGATTTTAATTAAAATCTTTGATCTGAAAATTAAAATGTCAGTGGTGATGCACAGATGCTGCTGAAGAGATTTATCTTCTCCCTAACATAAATTAAAAAATGAGGAAATACCTGAGAGCAAGAGTTTCAAGTGATCCTTGCTCAGCCAGCATCAGGGACTGAATTAAGTCCCAGAGTTGTTGTATCTTCTTTCTAAACATACCTCTTGCTGCCAGTTACATGCTTTCAAGTTAAGGGACTACCCAGCTAACCTCCATTCTTTGAATAGCAGGGGAATGTAAAAGTGAATAGCAACTAAACGCAGTGTATCAGGACAGGGTGTGTCTGATGCACCTCCAACTAGGTTCTTCCCGAATTTCAAAGTTCACACATGGTTTGGCTGGGCCCAGCAACATATGCAATCAGGCCCTACCGATGCTGCTGGCCATTTGCGGAAACACTTTCTCTGATTCCACAAATATAGCCCATTCCATGGCTTAACTTCATTTTCTGGCTACAAATTAAATAAGAGAGTCAATAAAACATTGCATATTGCAATGTACTCTTACAGTGAATGGGGAGCCCTTAGGCAGAGTGGGAACATAAACAAAAATTAAAGCATGAGTCACAGAGAGCAAGGCAAAGAAAAAAGAAAAAGAATACTGATACATGGAAGGGGTGAAGAAATTATAGACAGAGAAGAAAGTCATAAACAGAGGACCATGTAGAAGTGGCTCTGGGGCATGGGCAGCACACTTCAAAAGTAGCTAAGCTAAAGAGTTTTTGACACCTCACTCAGTTCAACTTCCCATTCTTATTAAAAGAGCACCTGAAAGAGGAAACCTTCATTCTCTAAGGAACATATTTACTTCTCAAGAAATGCTACTGAGAGTTGCACTATTGATATCTACAAAGGAGGGTAGTTTAATCACTGGAGCTAGTTTTGGGCTGCTGCTGATTTGATGAGGATCTGCTGCTCAAGCTGCTAACCGTTTGAGCCTCATTTTCTGATAAATTGTCTCTGTGTTCTCAGTGACTGCATTTATCTCCCTTGCCTCGCTGCTGAGGTATCTGACATGACTGTATCTGTCAGGTGCTGGGAACTGAAAATTATCTCTCCAGTATTAAAAAGGCTGAAAAAAGAAAATGGATATTACTAATGGCCAACTCCAGCACAGCTTTTCACACAGGATATGGCAGTTCCACAGAGCTGTATTACATATTTGCACACAATTTGTGCTGCAGAGGAAATACTATTCTCCTTAACTGAGTCTCCCTGTTAAAAGAGATCAGCAAGAAAAAAGAAAGGTTGGAATAGAAGAAAAGCCAGCCTGACCTTTTAGCTGTCTGCAAAACACAAGCACATCCCTATTCCAGCCAGTGTGCTGCGGTATGTACCATGCAGCTGTGCTCAGCAAAGATAGATGATAGAATAGAATGGTTTAGGCTAGAAAGGACCTTAACCTGCTGTGGGCTGGGATGTCTCATGCTAGACCATGTCACCACCCAAGGCTCTGTCCAGCCTGAGCTTGAACACTGCCAGGAACTGAGCATTTACCAAGTCTTTGGCCAACCCATTCCAGTGCCTCACCACCCTTGCAGTAAAGAACTTCTTCCTTGTGTGTAACCGGAGGAGATCTAACACGGCAAAAGCAGAGGGTCATCAGCAGGTTCTTATACTTGAGACCAAAGATCAAACTGAACCAAGACCTCCAGCAGTGGCAGAGGCACGTGGCCCCAGCAGAGGGCAGAGACCTGACAGGGGCAGCCAGGCAGCACAGTGATAGCCAACATGCCACCACTTCACAAGCGATGGCTCTGCCCTAACCTGTCAAACAACCCAAGCATTTTGTGCATGACTGTTTCCCAGGGTTGGTTCTCCTACTACTCATCCTTCGCAGGCACTGAGGTGGGTTGGCCATCTGAGGGGAGCCCAGCAGCTAGTGCAGAGGTAGCACAGCCTGGCTGGCCCGAGCTGAACAGCGAATGCGTGACACATCCAATACACCCCACACTCAGGCACGCACACAGTGATTCACAGCATCCATTTCAGATGCCAGAACTATTTAATAAACCAGTAGTAGACTTCAGGCTTGAAATTTCACAGGGATGTTTAGACTGAGAGCTCATACAGTGACAAACTTCTGGCTTTCAAAAAGACTGTAAAAACCTATCTTTCGTCGTTTACACATCCTTTTTTAGTGTGAGACCTGCCATCTGCCTACTGCAGTTTGCCAGTTATGCTGCCGTATCACTAGCCACCATGCTGCTGCCGCTGCGCTACTATAGTGCAGACAAAAACCTCGCGCTGTTTTCACCCACATAGGTTTTGGACTGTTGCCTGAGGAGGAACACGTGGCTTAAGGTTAGAGGCAGAAAGCAGGAGGACTCCGTCATTTATATCCCAAGCATTGCCATACAGGTAGGTGCTTCCCCTTCGGAACAACGAGGAGCACCAACACCCCCAAAGCCCAAGTGGGGAATCCCAGTGAGCAGACAACCCTCTGCAGGGAGACTGCCTGGCCCCAGCCCCTCCATCATCTCTGCATTCACCCCTGCATCTCCTCCACCCTGCTTTTTGGTGACTAAGCAAGGCCCCTGGGAGCTAATAAAAACGTCAGCCCTCCTATAGACCACTCATCTGACCTTAGGCACAGTCAAATTCTCCCTCCTTGCATCAGTTCATCATCTGCAACATCAAAATCACACACAAGATTTCGATCCTTGCCTAGCCCTGCAGAAGCCAAGCAGGGGGAGCAGCACATGAAACAGCAGCAGCTCTGTGTTCAAACAGGGGGCTAAATCCACCTGGCACCTGTAAATTCATGTCCCCTGCTTCTTCCTCACCTGCTTGAACCCAAATGCATACAGCAGACTGTTTGAAAATGGAGCTAATTTGAAATAAATAGTAGTCCTAACACATTCCAGGAACATTCCTGAAAACCACACATTTGGATTAATTTCATTCAAAAGCCTCTGAACAAACACACCCAGCTCTGCTGTTACACCGCGGCATTCGCCTCGCCTTAGAAAATCAGTTCCCACTGTGGGGGGCTATTTATCTTATTCCCCTTGCAACATAAAAGCCATTTCTCCAGTCAAACCTCTACATTACAGAGGGTTATTTTCGCCTTTATCATAAGGCTGGTAATAGTCTGTTTCATATAGAGGCAAAGCACACAGTTGAGTGATGAAGGTGGCGGCAGAGAAGCAATCCTGCTGGCACAAGGGACCTCTCCCAGGACTGCAAGATGTTTGCAAAGCCTGACTCCAGTGCCACGCTGCCTGTACATCACTGTGATTACACTGACTGGGTTATTCTGATTTACTGGTGAGAGAGACAGAGAGGCAGGAAACAAGCCCAGCAATGATGTACTAATGTATACTCCTCTCCAGAAGCTCAGTGCCTTTAAAAACGAAAACGTTAAAACCATGTTTTTGATAAGCATGACAAATCACGAAAAGTCGTTACAATTTTATTAGAGGAAACATTTTCAAATGTATTGATTAAATTAGGAATAATGACTTGGACCTAAAGTTAGAAACCTCTAATCTCATCAGCACTATTGACCTCCTGAAATAGAAGGGAGGAAGTCAGCATCTTCAGGGCCTAGACAAAGAGTGCACAGTGCACCTCACCAGCCCTTTATCAGCTGTGCTGCGATGGATAGAAATGGGCAAAAAGACAAAGACTAGAGAGCCAAATCACAATCCACACGTTAAACTGCTTCAGCTATCTCTGATTTTAATCACTGTTTAGAATTACTTAGTTTCTGAGAGCCAACAAACATGGAGATACTGTAATCAAAAAGCAGCCCATCTAAAAGCTGTGTTATTCTGTGCATATTCACATTGAAGCATATGGAGAAATGAATGTGAAGATTAGGGAGACCTGAACTTGATAAAGAGCTAGGAAAAGAGCAAAGATGACTGTGCATCTTAAATTATCCAAGTGCTTTCCTTCACCCACTCTCTTTGATGCAGTTTGTAGATTGATGTACTCCCCTCTCTCGTATGGACCACATCACAGATAATGCATGATTAATTCATTCACTCATTAAACTTCACCAGTGTAGCTTCATCTGTCAGGTAAATGGGAAGCACATAATATACAACTGTGCATTAATGTTCTTTCTGTCTGTCTCACCATTAGCTCAAATCCAAAAACCAAGCCTCACCTCAAACAGGGAGAAATGTAGCTTAACCTCCCTTCAAGACCCAAAACTCATGCAACACCCTGGGCCCTCAAACCACAGTACCCTGTGTGGAGGAAAACTGAGTTTCAGAGCTTCATCTCTGAGCCCCTCTGGGATAGAGAGAATCCAGGAGCTTGATGGCTACAAGCTAGAAAGATGCCCTTTGTTCACAGGAAAGATCCCTGTGATCTCCAGAAACACAATACAGAAATAATCTCATGTGTGTATCCAGGAACAAGAGAAAATGATTCACCTTGTGCATTTTATGCAAATTTGGTCTAAAAGTCCAAATAACTAATTAATTCAAGTGGATTGCTATTATGAGATTAATTTTTCTCTTAAACTGTAATTCCAGCTTCAAGGCACGAGTATGGTTGCTTTTTTTTATTACAGAGAATAAGTTTTCTATTATTAGTCTGTATCTGTCATTAAATTTGTAGTGTGCACAAACACTGATGGGTGGTTTTTAGCTCTATCAATCTTTGTTCTGCTGTAACAATTAGGAACTACGTCTTATACTGTAATTACACACATGAAATATTTAGAACAAGCAAAAAGAGAACACTGGCTACCCACATACATTAAATATCTGACAGTAAAGTGAAAATAATACATGTGGAGTGCAGCTGCATAGCATTATGGTAAATGCGTCTGTCCTCCACCTCTCAAGCCGCTGAGTTTCAGCCTTTCTCAGTATTCTTGAGTTATGGGTTTTGTTGTTGTTGTAAATAAAGAGAGTTTGTTTCCAAGCTCTTCCCATCTTTATTAGTTTTTCCTTGAACTCACCTCTGAGAGACTTGATAAGGACAGAAAATTGATCAGTGAGTACATTTTATGTCCCATTTGAAAGCACATGATGTTTCTCATCAGTCCTCTTTGTAGGGAAAATTTTTCTGGCAAGTCCTTCTCTTCTATAAAAAATATTAAGCAAGATAGAAGAGCAATGCATGGCAGCCCAGAACTTGTGCACAGCCCTCTGCCATTCAACTTCCACAGGAAGATTCACTCCAGGTCTACAGCTGCAGGGTTGGGTGCACCACTGTAACACAACATCATTGTAGCTGCCACTGCTAGAAACCATGGCTGGTCTGTAATCCCTCTGGGGATCACAGCTGGGCTGCTGTTGTCTCACAGGCATGTTCTAACCACAGCATGTGCTTATGCAGTAAACAGTGTGATAGCAATCAACAGGTCACTACCAGAAAGGTCTGCACTCACACCAGAGCTTGAATAGGCACCTGCAGAACTCCTCTGCAACTTCCATGATACACATTATCTTGGCTGTTTACATATGGCAGGAAGGAAAACTCACCTATCAAGCAACTCCCAAATCAGCTGTGCCAGCACATGAACCTCTCTTTGTATTGTGTGAGTCAAGCTGATGTTTAACAAGTCACATGAAAATGTCATCTTTATGTTACTGAGTCCCCAAGGGATTTGGGAGTGCTGTGTGGGGAGAGAGTGTTCTGGTTTTAAGGAGCTTTTGGCTGCTACAAAAATTGACAGTAACAAAGTTTACTACTAAAGGTTCATTGATTTCAATGTTTAAAAACAAAACCACAATCAAATAATGGTTGGTGTTCAAACCCAAATCTTCATCTGTTTATGGACCACTATTTACATGTGAGAGTTTTGTCTCCTAGAGCTGTGCAATTCAAAATGAATTTACAGCCCTGTCTTCAGACACATAATATTAACCACAGAGTGACAAGACATCAGCATGGGAGAAATAAACAACCTTGGGCAGAACACACTGGGGTGCAAGGTAGCTCACATGCAACTACAGGGGTAGAAGGAAACAAAGCCAGCTAGTTAGCCCTAAAAATACCAACACAGTACACTTTCAATATTTTCTTTTCTGTTGTTTACTGCTATAATTAGTGGTTGGTAAATACTTGTGTGATGGCAGCATCTGGATGTTGGATAGCAGAGGCAATAGTTGGCCTAAAGGGTTGACTGTTAATATTGCTTGGATTATTCCCACTTCTTACTCAGAAGGAAATTTTAAAGGGCAGTCAGAATACATTGTCTCATCAGTCAGGCTATTAACACAGAATAACTGTGTTAATAACTAAAAATAAATACTATCTTGTTAATAAATAAAAATTACAGCAATAATAGTAAATTATACTGCGGGAGAAAAAGCCTAAGAACTGCAGTGGTTTTCTTGTCCATATTACTACATACACTGTTTGTTGAATGGGGTGGAAGGCTTAAGATGTTTCCCATGTTATCCAAGAGTAATTTTTAAACTGAACTGGAAAAGAGTTTGTGAAAAATAAAAGTACATTTAATTGCAAAAGGGACTCAAGACAAGTCAACTAATCTGATCAGGCTCCCTTCATCCATAATTATCAGCAGCAACAAAAGTAGAAAGCGGGTGAGAAGCTGTATCGAGTGCCTTCATCCCGCTGAATGGGGTGGGATGAATCCCATCCACTCCACTCTCCTCAGCGCTGTGGCTGTGGGAACAAGGTGATCCACCTAAGCCCTGGCTGTGCCTCGCTGTGGCTGTGCAGCTGAGACCCTCTTGCTGCAGGCAGCTCCTCTGGGCAGGAGGGTGGTTAATGTGCCCGTCTGCAGCGTCTCCCTACACACTGTTCATGTTCAATTAACATTTATACTAGATTGTTCAAGATCGCCTTTTCTTACATGCACATTTTTATACTCATAAATAAGGGTTTAAGCCATGAATTTGGCTATCATCATTAACCTGTACCTGATTCTTCCATTAAGTCATTTTAACTTTTTCATGGCCCCATCATATTATAGAATCATAAATGGTTTGGGCTGGAAGTGACCTTAAAGTCCATCTAGTTCCAACCCCCTGCCACAGGCAGGGACACCTTCCACTAGACCAGGTTGCACAAAGACCCATCCAACTTGAACACTTCCAGGGACAGGGAAGATTTCTTTGGGAAACCTGTGCCAGTCTCACCACTCTCATAGTAAAGAATTTCTTCCTAATGTCTAATCTAAATCTCCCCTCTTTCAGTTTAAAATTATTCCTCCTTCTTGTATCACTACATGCCCTTGTAAAAAGTCCCTCTCCAGATTTCTTGTAGGCCCCCATTAGGTGTTGGAAGACTTATTAGGTCTCCCCAGAGCCTTCTCTTCTCCAAGCTGAACAAGCCCAGCTCTCTCAGCCTATTTCATAGGAGAAGACATTAAAGACTAAAACTCAAGTTTCTTCAGCAAGCCAAGTGTGCCCACAGTCAGTCTCTTAGGCAGTCAGAAAGTCTTCACCCAGCCACACATGGAGATCAAACAGCACAGCTTAGGCATACACTATAAGTGATCATAGTCACGGATGATCTCAATGTCCTTTCCAACCCTAACTATTCTATGATTCTATGATAAGGTGGATATTTTAAGAAGAGACATCCAAGCCTCTTCCCATGCCTTGAAGAGACAAGGGAAGGAGTAAGAAACCTATGAATCCAGTGAGGCTAAGAAAGGGAAGGACCTTGCTAACTCGTACTGCAGAAAAAAAATGATGGAAAGTCTCAGCCAAAGGGCTATGCAGGTCAACAGCAATGAGGGACCAATTGCAGGAGGACAGAAGGAGGTGAAAGGTAGACAAGGATGCACAATTTCCCCCTCATGTGGGACTAAACACAGCCCACACGCAAAGCAGTTGCACCAGGCATATTGCCAGTGCGCAGCAAGGGGGAGGCAGCTCTTGGCCCACAGAAGGGCCTGCAGGATTGCACCTTTGGGAAAGGTGGGCATTGCTCCCACCCATCTGCCATGGAGCGCACAGGGTCTTCAAAGACCAGAAGGAAAAGCAGGAGCACAGCCCTGCCTTTGTGCAGCACTCAGGTCACAGCTGCTGCGGGGCTTCCCGGGGGCTGCACCCAGCTGCACACACCAAGACACCCTGCTCCTGGTTCTGCTCACAGGGACATTTGCCAAGGGGAAGGCAGCTGGCAAGAGCCAGCAAATCCTTCAGCTTTAGCTAGCTGAGATCCTGCTGGGCCCCTGCCAGCTCTGATGGTGGGTCAGATAAAGAGCTCTGCGCTCCAGGTAGCTCATAAAAAGAGATTAAAGCAACACAGTCAATGAGACAGTTTCCTTCTATTTGCCCACTCAGGCAGAACAATTTCCCCTCCAGATTAATTTCTGCCTTCCTCCACTCAGCAGAGGAGGCTGTAAATTGGCCATATTGGGAGGCCTGGGAAAGCCACAGCCAGAATGGAGAGGGGCACAGCCAGGGAAGCCCTGGGTCCCTCCTCTGCACTCACCCTCCTGTCACTGGACCATTCCTACTGGATGAGTGTGCTTCCTGCTGCGGCAGAGACACAGACACATAGACTGCAATGCAAATGTAAATGAGTGATTACAAAGCTAATTAAAAAAGCATTTAGTTGTCACACAACTGAACAGCCATTTCTATGGCATTTAGAGAATCTACCCAGACTGACTGTGGAGGTCCATGAGAATAGGAGATTTTCTCTGCTCCTTGCAAAAGTGGCTTTGACTGATGAGGGAGCATGAGACAAGCATTAGCGATGTGCCTTGTACAACTTTGTCAATAAAGCAACAAGGAAGCCAGAAGATGCAGCTGAGATGTGAGAACAACAGATGGAGATTCTGCAAGAGAATGCTCCTTTCCTCCAAGGACAGCCACACGACACACCCAAGTTCCAGGGATGGTCATCTATCATGTCAGCATCCCCATCTTCCCCCAAAAGGGCAAAGCTAGCTCCCAAAGGCTCAATATCCCTTAAATCTCTCCCTCAGAAGGGACAAAAGAGAACAAAGAAGTGAAAGAGCCACATCATATAGCAGCACTGTGATTACTTCCTGCACATGAAGCCCATATTAGCCATGCTTTTCCCTAAAGATCTGCAGAGCACCACCCAGCTGAAGTCTACATCTACATCCTGGCAAAGGGAATCCACTGACAGAGCCTCAGGTATGGAGCTGCACAAGCATTTTTAGAAGATACAGGCCATCAAAGGAGCATACTCACTCTCACATCCATGTGTCTAACATCTGTGTGGCGCTTCATACCACGTAACTAATCACAGCAGGACAGAAACACCGTCACTCCACTTAACCAGCTACTTAATGAATCAAGATTATGTAGGTGTCAGTTGACATTTCTAGGGATATGCAGTGTACTCATGAAAAACAAAATTCACTTCAAAAGCATTCAGTTTGTGTTTCCAAGCTGAGTAACTGACAGTTTAATATCTCTAATGCACTGAAACTATTTGCTGTATAGTCCCCAAGAATCCCTACTTCCTTTAGCACATTCTGAGGTTTCTGCTACTGCACTAAGAGTCTCAAGAGAACAGCAAGATAAAGAATCTACATTCTCCTATCTACAGCATCTGCACTGTACCTGCTGCTTACTATACCCCTGCACAGTGCCTCAACATGTTTACACCTGGGTTTGCATCTACTGCAAGTTCTTTACAGATCATCATTCTCAACTTTGTTCCCTGTATAGAAACTTTAATCTCTCAACCTGTTCAAACTTCTGCCACATGACAACTAAGTAAAACATCTGAGCCCTAAGGTCAGATTAACAAAATTTATTACAAGATCATGCACAACAGAAAGCATCAGCTTCCACCAGTAGCCTATATAACAATAAAACACAGAACAGAGGAGCCTTTCTCAGCTGTCAGGTTACCGTTCATGCTTTATTTAGTTTGCTAAGCATATTTCTGCTGGTTTGAAATGAAGATCAACACAGTTTGCAGACAAATATACTTTCATAAAAAGTAACCAGTTACTTGAACTGCACAGGTGTTACACAATAGATTTGGCCTCACCCCACAACAATAACAGGCTGTTTCAGCTTAAGACCATCGCCTTCTGGCATGCACTTCACCTTCAGCTGCACTTTCTGGGAAGAGTTAGAATGTTATTAATATACTTACTAAATATATGTTCACTGCAACCAGCCATAGCAACTCCTGAATCGTGCATCCTCCAGCACTCTGTTCCTGTGAGAGCTAAAAGCAGAAACTCTGTCCCATGGTTATGTGGAGCTGCTGCAGCACTTCCACAGCTGCAAAACATCCCATGTACAAGAAGGTCGCTTTAATTAGCGGATAACATCAAGATGGTTTCGGAAATGAGAAAGTTTTCCTTTCTCATTTTCTGTTTCACAGCCTGTCCCAACTATCTAATTATATATATTCACACCTCCGCACAGAATTTAATGGGAGTGGAAAGAAATTGTTCATCTGCAGGCAACACACCATTTTTCTCTCAAATGTGGGAAGTTATTAAGTAAAATGTCACTTGGAGAAATACCAGATGACTTTAGATTATTTATCTGTCCACACAAAGTCTTTGCATACACCATGAAATGAAAGGTTGCCTTCCAGTAAAAAAAGTACATACAATTAAAAGAGTTTGCAATTAAAAAGGCATTGAGAAAATGTTCTGTCTCTAAGCTGGTGCAAATCTTCATAGTTCTGCTGCTTCTAATAGGCCAACACACAGCAAAAGTTTTATGTTCCACTTGTAAGTGGAAAAGTGTTAGTTAAAAATACATCTTCAAGTCCTTTATTTCAAAATTTGGGGAAGATTTACTCTTCTTGCACCTAACTCTCAGGAGTTTTGCTAAAAAGCCACTGCAAGATGTGAGGGTGGCAGCAGCCTCAGAAAGCCAGTGACAGTCTAAGTTCAGTTATTTGTTTTCCTTCTAGCAAAATAACCCCCACCACTTACATTTTTCTACCACGTAATCCCTGTCAGGTGACTTACTAATATTTTTACAACTTCGTATAAATGTATTTTTTCATCTGGGAACATTTAACAGAAGGGGCACTCAACAATTATCTCCATGAACTACACATCCACTTCTTGACAGTCTGCTAAAGAGAGAACTCCTACCAGATACTAAAGTTCATTCTCTGAAAGCTCTTTAAATTGGATGTTTTCTGCACCTCTGACCAGCGTGGAGGGAGCAGGAGACCCGGGAAGACAACATGAAGCGAAACAGGAAGTTTTCTTAACCACAAACTACTTTCTGACACAGGCTATTCACAAAGGAAAAGCTACAAAGTAAGGAGGACTTCACTGACAGATCTCGTTAGAAGAATTTCACTCAAAGAGGAGGAAAACCAAAGAGCCAACATCAAACAAGAGCCTGCTACCTCAAGCTCCACCTGGGCTGTGGAAAGGGAGGCCTGAGGGCACTCTGTGAACCGGGGCTCACACCTCAGCACTGCCCAGTGCTTTCCTCCTACAGCCTGTGCAGCACTTGCTGCTGGATGGGAGCCACCAAAATGCCACCAGTGACCCTGCAGCTCCCCGTGGACCATTCCCCTCCCTTCCAAAGGGTCTGCTGTAGTTAGCACAGCTATAAGCTTCTGCCCCACAGAGATGCTCTAGGACGTCTCCCTCACTGCCATGGCCTCTTTAGCTCAAAACACAGCAGGCACCTTCAGCACTCACAGGGCACATCTGCAAACTCTGCTGAGACACAGTTGTCTTTATCTCCAAATGCAGTTTTTACTACACGAGGCAGAGGCAGCACATGCTGTCAAGGGCCTTACTCTAGGTCCTCATTTTGCAAAGGGGTGAGGCATGAAACATGCAGGCTGGCTACATCCCACCCCACTGCTATAGCCTTGCAAGAAGGGTGGTCTCAGCCCACAGCTCAGACCTGTAGGTCCTGGACACCTGCACATGGGCTAACAAGAGGACACAAGACTGACGTTTGCCCCAAGGGTTTGAGGCATAAACTTTGCAAGTGTTTGCTGCTGTTTTCATTGGGGTTTTGGTACAATCGCAGGTTCTTCAGGTCCAGCTTCCCTCAAAAACCCTTTCCAAAAGAACATGTCTACTGCAAGCTGAAAAACAACAGCTATTGCTACAACTGTTAGGCTACTCAAGTGACTGCATGTTATAGATGGGTTCATCCCAAACTTTGCAAGCCAGAAATATATTTCCAGTGTGGTTAGTTTATTCAAAAGAGGTCAACTGCAACTGTGTAAACAGAGCCTACCTCCAGCACCACGGGCCTGAAGTCACGAAGCAAGCTGGAACATGCACCTCCTAACTGCAAATCCCTTAGTAATCTCAAAAACAGGAAATGAAACAAAAGCCACAAACAAATTGTATTTCAGTTCCCAGTCAAAACACTGGACATTTCTTCCCAGAACCTCTGACCTGTGCTCAATATCTCACAGAAAATAAAGATTTGAGGGATTTCTGCTTAGGATCACGTTTTCCTCTCCTGTGAATATCTTCAGCCCTCATCTCAAAGAAACCTTCTTAGGAGCCAGAAAGAGAAGAAGCTGTGGTTCCCTCCAGAGCTCAGCTCGCTCATGGTGCTGCTCCAGCTGCCTGGAAGGAGGCCCCTTCTCCCACCCTCTCACCTGGGAAACGCTGCATCCTGGCCTCAGGAGCTGCTACTGCTTCTCTTCCTCTCATAATGCTGCCATGGCAGGATGAAGGCAAAGGCCACTCAGATGTCTGAACCTTGTACCACATTAGTGTCCTGCTGCTCCACACCCATACATGGAGTAGTGGACAACAAAGATACCTAATATTTCCAAGTAGCACAAGCGTTCATAATTATTTTACCTAATC
The DNA here is from genome assembly GCF_000696875.1 of Nestor notabilis. Lineage (NCBI taxonomy): Eukaryota > Metazoa > Chordata > Aves > Psittaciformes > Psittacidae > Nestor > Nestor notabilis. Next base: position 114,119 of record NW_009944827.1, read on the forward strand.
CTTGCCAATATCTACACTGCAAGATGTCATCATACTACTCTTAAGCTATCTCTTCATAGGATGATTGTCCAGATGTTTGCTGAATAAAACGAACTTGCTCCATCAGCCTACTTCTCAAAGACAGAAGAATATGAAGTATTAAAATATTACTGAACGCAAAACTCAAAACCTAATTTTTTGTGTGTGTGGGAACACTTCAGTTAAATGCGGTTTGGGTGTTTTCCCTGCTCCTATAGCACATTCTCCCTCCATTTTTATCTTTACAGAAAACAACAACTGCCCAGTGTTTTCTCTGTACCAGAACTGTCTCCCTGTGTGCTACTAATGCTGCAGGTTCCTCTTGCTCACTGCAAGGACCCTCTGTAGAAGAGAGAAAGAAAAGCTTTTCTTTATGTGAACGGGGAGGTTGGCATCCATTCCTTATGTCAGCACTAGCTCAGAATTACACTTCACAGTTTCATCTCTCTTGCTCTTTTATTCCTTCTCACAACTGCTGACTCTCAGACAGATTCACCTAATTCAGTTCTGCTTGAGCTCAAGTTGTGAGGCATTAAAATGTTTTTCATTTCCAAGAAAAGGAAGATTTAGGAAGACTGTTCTCCCTTCTGCAAAGCACACACACATATAGACCTTGTCTGTGTAGTACATTCTTACTATTTCTTCCCAAGAATTTCATTGCTTGCAAATACATTATTTTGGGGGACATGTGTTTGGTGTAAAATCTTGCATGGAAGTCTTGATTAGCTAAATACTGCTCATCTTGCAAGGTCTTTTTTTCTACTTTGGATCTCTAGGAACTTCCTGGGAGGTTAATGGATGCATAAGATGCATAAGAAATGTTTGTATAAAATAAGCCAAGCATTTGCTACAAAAGCTAGTCAAATGGTCATAAGCATCAGCCACCATGGAGGGCTTGGATGCAGGCAAACGCAGATGTGGCAGCACACAGAATAAACAGAAGGTACATGCAGCTCTCAGCACATGTAATGGATGTCTTTAGGGTCACCACACTGTCAGACAGGCTCCCCATCAGGACTGGGATGGATGGGACATCCTGGACATCTGCAGCTTGCATCTTGAGCAGATAGATAAGAATTAAAATGGACTGTTATTGGGCTGCTTCTAGAACAGATTAAAACACGCACAGGGAAAAAGGAAGACTAGAAAATGCCTGTTCTCCCCTGCTCGTCCATGCAACCTTTACACAAACTCAGAAAAAGAGTTAAGATGGACATTCTCACATTTGGAAAGCCAAACCCATGCATCCTAGTCCATGTTATATGCCCTTATTATATGTCCATATTAAACCCACAGTTTACAACTGGAGCTGCAAATACTAAGAGCCTTAAGAAATCAGGTCACTTAGTCACAGAGCCTAATTTTCACATTTGCATGTTCTAAACCCCCTCTTAAAGTGGTTTGCCAAAGTTGCACAGCACTTCAGAGTTTGTTTTAAAAACTGCTCACAAACTTAATACAGAACAACTCAGAATTTGTCCATCCCAGGGCAAATCTGTCCAGAAGCATGAAATGATTACACTCTGGCGTAAAAGATAAGGCTAAGTTATAAGCCTTATCTGAGGTAACATGGTGATTTATGCTCTAGTAAAGGATTGCTTCCAAATTTCATTTGAGGTTAAATACCTGATTTTCAACATACACAAAAGCAAATAATCTAGTTGTAACATGAAGCTGACATTTCTAGAATGCCAGTCGACTGACTTCTAATTTTAACAGGGAAAAGACTGCCAATATTTCTTTGCTTCTTGCAGCATTCCTGAATTTTTCATGTCATTGTGTTGAAATAGTGGGAGTCATCCTTCACAGCACAGCAATCCCCAAGCCTCTCTGATACCTAAACTGATTGCTACATAGCAGAAGCCCTAAGAACTGTTTTCCCTCTGTCAGGTTGAAAGCAGCGCATATGTATCTTATAATAAGATAAAAAGCTATAGAGATTTAAAAGTGGGTTTAGATTCTAGAAAAACACCTGAACCAAACCTTTGAGAACAGCCAAGAGAAAACATAGTTCAGATACGTTGAATGTATAAGTGTACAGTGAAAATTGAACTTAACCTAGAAATCCTCTGAAAATGAATGGCTACTGTGCTCTGTATTCACTGGCAGCAGCAGCAAGACCTGCTGACCCTGAAATAAGCCTGGCTACAGGGACAGACACAGTTTGGTGCATGGGGACATGCCAGGCTCATACCTTTTGCTCCATATTCACTACACTCCCAGCTTACTGCATGGTTTAAGCTCACCATGTAACAAATATCTTTGTTCCTCCCTGCAGCTACCTACGTAAACCCTCACTTATTAAACCCTCACAGAGGCTTTGTCTATAGGAGCATTAACAGGTTCAGCTAAAGGAGTGCTACATAAGGGAAAAAAGAGAAGGTTCATGTTGCCAATTTTCTTTGCCCTCTGCACACCACCAGGAAGGTATCATGCTCCAGTCACCTCTCCATCCTCAGGATGTTGCTTTCATGTTTTACCTTTCCCTCCCTCAGTGGAAGCCTCTTTTAATAATCCATTAAAGCCGCACATCTGCCTACAAACCAGCGTAGCACCTCACCTATTCATGGTAAGAAGGCTTTTTAGTTATCTCCCAACAGTAACCTGGCAAAGCCAGTTCTTACTGGAATGGCATGAAGATAATTGAAATTTGCAGTCCTAACCAGCCACCAAGCTGGGCATCCAGCCTCTGGTGGTGTAAGGAAACAAAAGCCCCTGTCAACAGAGAGGCATGATTTAAAACGTGTTCACTTTTCATAGCGATACACTCTATAGCACCACTTGGTAAACAAAAATGTGCCATTAAAGAGCTACTAGTAAGTAATTCTGTAGTTGACAGGTATCTGCTTCTTTCTTTAGGCTTCAGGCCAAAATAAAAGACTTGTTTACTACATTAACAAGAGAAATAAACTGGAAACAGAAATTACCTCAATCTATAGAGCTCAGTTCTGCTCCAGCCACCCTCTACAATCACAGCAAAGGCAGAAAGGGTGACAGAAAGCTAAGATTGGACCTTCAGATGACTCACAAATCACATGCCTGATTATGGCAGAAATTTCCACTAGTGCTGAGGTGCAGCTCTGACCCCACTGAAACCAGTGGAAGATTTGCAGTGGATTTCAGGACGTCCAGGAGGTAACTCTTCAACAGGACCCATGAGGCAGCAGTGGGGGCACTATTTCTGATGTGGTTTCTTGAAGAAGTGAAATCTCATTATCTGCATCTCTTCTAAAAACCTCTGTTTTCACTTACTAAGTATCACTGTGTCACCATTACCAGGGGCATAATGACCCTCTGATCACCACCTCCCCCTGCTAAAAACAGCATAAAAATGGTGAATAAATAGTGACAGTGCCTTGAAGGTCCATTTCACCATGAGATACTTAAGCAGTGCTGATTAAGTGATCCCCCAGACACAGTAAGTGACAACAGAAGGGACAGCCACACTTTCTCACGGTGCTGTATTCAAATCATCATCATCATCATGATTTGTTAGGTAGGTAACCATTAAGTAGGTTGGAAGAGACCTTTAGGATCATCAAGCCCAACCTTTACCCTAGGACTACTAAGTCCACCACTAAACCACGTCACTGAGGGCCTCATCTACACTGTGAACACTTCCAAGGACGGTGATCCCACTACTGCCCTGGGCAGCCTGTTCCAATGCCTGACCACCCTTCTGGGGAGGAATTTTTCCTAATATCCAATCTCAACCTCCCCTGGTGCAGCTTGAGGCCATTTCCTCTTGTCTTATCACTTCAGAAGTACAGTAGTAGTTAAAATGAAGATGAAATGACTATATATTAGTAATTCTGCATATGTTGTATGTTGAAATTGCTACAGGAAAGTGCTTAGTGATACGAAAGTACCAAGTTTCTCTCTGAGGTGTAACTTCTGTGTTTAGCAGTCATCACCTGCAATGTTATTGTTACTCTTCAACAGAAATAAAACCATGTAAAAACCCATGTAACCTCCCCTCCTCTCCACCATACTGAACGCAGAAAAAGAAAGGATGCAAAATTGCAGTAAAGCCACTGTTCTCCTCTTTTCTGGTCCACCTCCCTTCTCTGTCAGCAACCTTAACTTTCACGAAGAACTGAAGACACTAAACATAGGAAGGATCAATTTTCTTCCCCAATCAACTTGAAATGTCCTGACACCAGTGGCTCTGCACTGAAAGAAAGCCTTGCCCAGGCAAAGAGGAATAGTGCTGGTTCAGCAATCAAGGTTCACACCTCATTTTGGCTGAACTGCTGATAACCTTGGTCTCAGCAGTGAAGATCACTCAAGGATGAAGGCTGCTCACTGCTCATGCAGCCAAGCAGGTATCACCCAGGGACAGACCAGGTAGAGAGACTGCACCCCTCTGCTCTCCCCACTGTTCCTAGTGCAGCAGTAAAGTCGGCACACCATGGTTAAGCACTGCTGTACAGACAACTCAGTTTGCAGTCGTCTGTGATACAGAAATCCCCACTCCTGGTAGCAGAAGCGGCACAGAGCTGGCTCTTGCTCTGGTGGATGATGACAGCGGCACCAAGGGGGTAGGTAAGTAGAAAAGGTAGTGCAGAGGTAGGACAGAATGAACTTGCATGTACCTTCGCAAATCAGACCAAGTTTGATGCTGTACTGAAATGCAATGAAGCCCTCAGTGGAGCAGAAGGTCGATGTGATGTATCGTTTCAGCTCACCCAGCTGACAAGAAATAACGGCAAGCTGTTCATCTGCAGAAATTAAGTGAAATTGCAGTGTTCAAAAGCATTTGAGTTGGATTAAGAGTAACTGAATGAAGCCAGCTGATTAAAAGCAAGTTGCATGAGGCACTGAGGTGTTTAAATGAACATTAAGAAAGAGCACATGCGTTTCAGTTGGGAGAACCAAAATAATTAAACACCACTAGTCCCATTGTGTAGTGCAGAACAACTGACAGTACTGGAACAGCAGACCTCGAATGAGGACTGTGCTAGGACTAACCTGTTCCAAACACCACAGAGTTACTTTCCAGTCAACACAGTGTAGCTTAGTTTTCCCCTGAAGAAAAACATATTAACATGGTCTAAGAAATTCATCTTCAGGGCACCTTCCTAAGTGTTTCTCCTCACACGTTGGGTGAAGTTAAGAACACAGAGCTTGACAGGTTCTCTTGGGTCACGAAATCCCATTCCCTGCTACAAAACATAAGCACATCAGGTGTTTAACCCTACACCTCCACCTTCCCACATCCACCCCAGCAGCACGCAAGTCCTAGAGCAGCGGGAGGGAGGTGAAGGAGCAGCAGTAAGAGCAGAGAAAGCAGAACTGGAAGAGTGAAAGAAGAATCACAAGGACACTCGAGGACACCAAAGCGAGTGTGTGAAAGGAGAGTGAGCAAGGAGAAAGCACAACCAACCACTAATTGCATTAAAATACACAGGAAACTCCCTGTAAACAAAAAATAAACCACAGGCGAAGAGAGAATGCTGTGGAGGTCCCTCCCATCGCTCCTTCTGGGGCTGTCATCTGGAGGATCTCAATACTTTCCTCTGGCTCAGAGGCATGGAAACCAGCAAGGGTTGGAAGACAGCAATTTATTCTTCAGAAAATCTCAAAATTGATGGGATTTCCATTAATTTTCCCCACAAAACTTTGGTTCCAATTCCAATATGGAAGACAGGGAATAACTGTCTGGAATGGAAAGGAAGGAAGATGTTTTAAAAAGAAATATGGGAGATAGGGAAAACCTTCATTAAATGGAAAGGAGCTTAATTTGTGTAAACAGCAATAGGAGGGGATCTTCCCTATAACCCAAAGTACACCCCCAAAAGATCTCTCCTACAGGCATGGTGAAGCAACAGCCTTTTTTCAGCATGGCAGCAGAGCAGATGACAAGTCTGTTCCAATACTGCAACCACCCTGTTAACCACAAATCCCCACGACATCTCTTAGCTACATAACTTTTTTATTTGGTTTTGTTTTAAGAAGCTTTAGAAATAAAGACCTTTTCCATTTGGACCTCATGGTATTTTAGTTTAACTGACGAGTCTGGTATTGTAATTCCTATACTCATTAGTGCAGCCTACATTCAAAACCAAAACCTGCTCTAGAAGCCTTGGTTCCTCTGTATCTAGGAGCTGCACTTAACACAAGAATGCTGGAAATAAGAGTAAACTTAAACATTTCTGTGTTCATTAAAACACCTAATGAGAAAATTGCCACCTAGAGCAGTAAGTGGTAACTTATTACTGTTGATGAAGACAGCAGAGCCCCTTTGCAAATACAATAAATGCTATTTTAGCTACTCTGGCCCTGAATCAAAGAACCAGCATGTTGTTCATTCACAAAGAAAAGTGATAGGATTTGTATGTTCTGCAAATGCCTGAATTATGTATTTATCCCACTGAAGTGTAAAGCTGTACAGAACAGGATCCTTTCTCACTGAGGTCAGGACAGCTTTTGACTCAAATGGAAGCAAATTAAACTCTGCCACCTCTAAGCTGGTAAACCAGTCAAGAGGACCTACTGTGACCAGAGCTTTAGGAGTTAGAAAAAAAACCCCAAAACATCAACCTGACTTGAAAAAAACATGAGCGAAGCTCCACATTGTTCAATAGCTGCATGTCTCTCTAGAAAGGAGACATGTGCCACCATGGCTGGAAAGCACAGCTATTCATATTCACGCTTACTCCCTAGCACCATTTTTATTGCTCTCAACTGTTAGAGCCAACCAAACCTCAAAGAGGTAACATGAAAGTCATGCAGATTTCAACCACGGTTCCTTCTGGAACTGCCAAAACCGGAAGGGAATAGCCTCTCCTATGTCTTTGATCAGCTTAGAAACAAAACAGAGGAGTATTTTCTCACTGTCTTGCACCACTGAACAAACAGTAGCACTTTCATCCTGAAACAAATGATGTTACAGGAAGCTATTCAGTGACCAGGGCAATGGGAGGAAATTACCACCAAGCTGCTCCTTAGTCTGTCAGTAGAGCCTGTAGCGTCACATTTGGGCTCCACCACACCAGTGCCCCAGGCACAGACACACCTCATACACTTGACACTACGCCAGCACCCACTCTCAGACAAACCATTCAATATTGCATGATGGTTCTTTGTAATTTATGCACGCTGATAGATCTACTGCCATTACTGCCATTCAAACTACTACAGGCAGTAACTGGAACCACTGAACCCTAACCAGGACTTTGATCTGCTATTCCTTTTGTACAGGAACTTTTGCAGCAAAACCTATTCTAACCAGTATGGTACACCCTGGCAGGTGACAGCAGAGGAACATTTGTATGATCCTGAACTAAGACATCTATTTCACCATGCTGCGTTTAACACATTGCGTTTCACCTATTAAATTAAGCAAGGGCAAGGCACTTTCCCATACTCTGAGTGATGGAGCTAAATTATGCATTCGGAGCTAATTATCTGATACGCTGTTTAAACCCTGTCATTATACATGTTGAATAAGGAGAATGCAAAACGTAGCTCCCAGGCAAATAAGGCACAGGGAGCGTGAAAGACACAAACTTCCCCTAAAGGACTGCAACACCCAAGACACCAGCTGTCCCCCTCCAGCATCTGGGCAAAACTCTGGTGTATGGCAGTGACAATGCAATGCTGATCCATTCTGGTTTCATGGCTGGGGCTGAGGTGTGTTGGCAGATATGGGTGCTTGTCGTCTCCAGTTCCAGGTGCTCTCAACATACACGATTGATGAACCAGCCTGCAAGGCAGGCACTTACTTTTTTCTCCTCTGGTTTTCCTCATTATACACATTTTCTGTAGCCACAAGGACCACACAATTTTTAAGGCCATGGAGTCCATGCAACCCCAAACTTGCAGGGGTACTTACTCTGGCACATACCAGGAACAACCAGCAGTGACCAATCTGGTTCCCAGCCACCCTCCTGCTTTCCAAGGTGTCAGGAGCATCCCTGCAACATCTGGGAACCTGCCTCAAGGGCTGGCAGAGCTTTGCTGAGGGCAGCAGACAAGGAGGAAAACCCTTCTCTCGTAGCACAAATACAGCTGCTTCCATAAACGCATGCCTACAAAAATGCTGCTTTTGTTTCAGGCAGGCATGCAAAATCCAAACTGTTCCTCCACACGCTGCCACTGTTTTTGGTAACCAAGGCCAGAAATCTTGAGAAAAGAGTGATACTTTTACAACCTTGAAAAGCTTGTCAAGAAATGATGGCAAACCAGGCTTCACCTGTACACATAACAGTTGTGACTGGCACAGAGTGAGAACACCAAAACTCAGGAAAGCTCCACAACCAGGTGGGGATGTAGAAGCTTGGGATCACCTCGTCATCATTACTGGGGAATCCCTATTTCCCAGGAAAATAGATTTCTGGCAGGTGATGTTGCTGTGGCTCCTTCTGATGGCTGATCCTATCGGGCTCCCTGCTGTTCAACCCAAGCCTCCCCAGCTAGCTGTTAGCCAGCACCACTCCTCCCCTGGCAGAAGCGAGAGCAGGCAGGTCCAGCAGCACGGAGAGCCTGTGTCCTTTCCACAAGGAAGCTGTGGGAAAGCTACAGCCAAGCTTCCAGGCACCCTAAGGTTTCTTGGCACTTTCTGCCTGCACCCAGGCACCAGCCAGCGTGCTCCTCCAGCACACAGGAGCCCATGACAAGCACCCCAATGGCTCACATGTCCTCCTGCAGGCTTCTTCAAAACGCTTCCCTGGAGGTTTGTCCAACTTGAATGAAGCCGTTGGAGTTCCCACTATTTAAGCAGGCTAAAAATGGAGGTAAGCTTCAGGATAACACTAAATAAACGGTGTCCTTCAGGGAAATGAAGTTGAACTCCAAAACTCATTACATCCAAGATAATGACATTATGACAAGTGATTAATAACAGCCCAGAAAGATGTTGTACCTCCCAAAAGATGCCTTTTTAAGTAAAAAAAAAAAAAACAAAAAAAACCACACAAACAACCAAAAACAAACCCTGAAAAACATCTGCTTCTCTGTCATAGTGAATATGTACTTGATTAAAAAGTTGACCAACCAGCAGGACACCAGAATTGTTTGCTCTGTTTGTGCTCTGGGTCCAAACAGCTCCAGACAATGCAATTATAGATGGTCCACAGCATAACAGGCAAAGCACAGAGGTAAAACTGCCTAGTAGCAAAAGTAGCCAAGTTCCATTAATCACTGACAAGGCATCTTGATGCTAAATCCTTCTCATTCATCTTTTCCTGAGCTTTTCACTTTGCAGTTTATTACAAACAGAGCTTGGCTGCAGAAACTCACCCCCCCGCCCCCCCAAATCCCATTTTTCAAACTGTCAGCCTTAGCAGCCCTACGCTCTCCTGACCATCCACAAACGTTCCTCTGTATTTACATTATGTACATTAAGAGCATTTTATATCACTCTTCCAGCCCAACAAATGAGTGCTCACAGCAATTCGGGTGCTGGCTCTGTCTATCTGCGGCAGGCAGATGCTACTGTACTCATACAAGAGAGCTATTTTTATTTCAGCATGCAAGCAGGCAAAGGCTTTCAGAGCAAGTAGACACTACAGGATGTTTTGCTCCTTCTCTCTGCTGCTCCCTGCCCCTCGGCCCTTGGAGGAACAGCGCAGGGAGAGTACCTGGGGAGATGCAATGCCAAAGGACAGCTGCCTTTCAATGGCGTTTATATGAGAAGGATGTATTCCTTATTACAGCTGGAAAGGTGGCCAGACTGCACAAGTTGTACATTTCACTGCACTAGGAAGCAGTATTGTTAATGGATGGCAGGATCCTTTGCTTATAGGAAAACGTTAGCTATCCCATGGATCAACTGCAATTATCTTACAACTCACCTTCTAGTGGCAGCCTGAATTTTGAACAATTACATATTTTAACCAAGAAGATAAGAAACCTTTGGTTTTCCATAGAGGACTATCATCTCAACAAAGGCTGGAGAAGTTTTTCTATCTTCCCCTGCCCCCCCATCACATCATTTGTGCCACGCTTTTCTGTAGATCTTACACACATTAGGAAATACTTACCAGCAAGCACTTAATTCTCTTTGTTCCTCTACCCAGCCCACTTGATACTCCTCTGCCTTTCCCACGTGCATTGGCCCACAGCTACACAGCCTGGCACTCCCAGGTTTCCACAGAAGTGACTGCAGCTTAACATACAAAATCTCCTGTGGGCCCTTTTCAACCTCAACTCAGGAGTGTTCAGACCATTCCCCTCACCTACTCAAGTTTTTCATGCCTGCAAAATGCTCAACAGTTGCCTATGTGCAAAAGCACTGCACAGGAAAACATTTAGAGATTAGACTAAACATTAGGAAGAAATTCCTTACTATAAGGGTGATGAGACGCTGGCACAGGTTGCCCAGAGAAGCTGTGGCTGCCCCATCCCTGGCAGTGTTCAAGGCCAGGTTGGACACATGGGCTTGAAGCAACCTGCTCTAGTGGAAGGTGTCCCTGCCCATGGCAGGAAGTTGGAACTGGATGAGATTTAAGGTCCCTTCAAACTCAAACCATTCTGTGATTTCACATAGTTTTAAGCTGTCATCACAGTGAGAGGGGAGCTGCAAAGACCCATGGATGGGATACAAGCACCTCACAGCCCAGATCCCTGGGACATTCAGCAGCTGCTCCTTAAAGTGTATGAAGACAACCCAACTGATTTATACAATAAAAGCCCCTGTACTACAGCACTGCTCTTTCAGCTGAGCCATGCAGAGATAGTTCTCCAAAAGCCACTTGGGCTCCCCATCACCATGCCATCCCTCAGCTCCACACCCAATTTTTACTGTATTGCTGTTATTAACCGGCAGAACCCAACTATAGCCAAAGATGGTAGATATCTGAGTTGCCAGGTAAAAGTAAGACTGCAGGCCAGATGTGTATCTGTTCACTGGAAGTGCTTGCACCATCCACAACATAGGCATGGCAAAAATGGTCCCTGACAGGAAAAGCCTTCCTG